>NC_041387.1:2539973-2573816 GCF_002162155.2 Triticum dicoccoides
TACTCTAAGCATTGGTCCTGGTTCATGGCACCAACCGGGACCAAAGGTCAATTTCCAGCAGCCCAAAAAGCGGGAAGCAGGGACCTTTGGTCCCGGTTGGTGGCACCAACCGGGACTAAAGGGGGGCATTGGTCCCAGTTGGTGCCATGAACCGGTATCAATGGACCCCTTTTGTCCCGGTTGGTGCCACCAACCAGGACCAAAGGCCTTGTGCTACCTCGCGGCCAAAATGTTTAGTCCCGCCTCGCTAGTTGAGAGGGGCTCGGAGTGGTTTATAAGCGCGGCTACGCTGACCACTTCGAGCTCCTCTCCAATACAGGCTTACGGGCCTAATCTGTCACTTCTATGCATGTGTACCTACTGGACCTTCTGCTGGCCTGAATCCTGTCCCATGGTTGGGTTTCTAATCGTATTCAGGCCGTGGTGGCCCAGTAGGTGGCATTTTTTTTATTTTTTCCAGTTTTTGTTTTGTTTTTTGCATTATTTATTTTCTTTTGTTTTTTGCTTTACTTTAAAATTCTTTTTTGCTTTTAGGTAATAAAAATTATAAACTTTCTGTTAGTGCCATTTGTTTTCCAATTTGAATAGTTTAAATTTGAATTTTTAAAAATTTGTGTGAATCACTAGTTTTTGAATTACTTTACTAGAAAGATAGATTTTTTAGTGATTCTTTTTCCTGCTATTTATCATTACTGTGTTTTATCATTATGTTTAAAAAAGATTTTGTTATTTTAGTTTATAACAAAAAATTCTTTATGATAATTCTTTTTGCTATTAAAGTTTCTAACAATTTTTTTTAGGAAAATTCTTTTTGCTTTTAATGTTTTGAACTGAAAATACTTTGATAATTTTGGTTGCATAAATTTTATATAATTTTAGTTTCAATAATACTACAGGTTTATAAAAGTTTTTTTGAGTTGATTCCTTTTGCTATTGGAATTTTATAAAAGCTTTTTAGTTGATTCTTTTTGCTATTGAAGGATATTATAGTTTTGTTTTAGTTAATCATAATAGAATATTTTAATTGATTATTTTTAGTTCATTCTTTTTGCTATTAGTTCATTCTTTCAGCTAAACGACCCTTAAATTGAAAAGCACTATAAATGAACTCTGAAAAGGTTGAAAGTTGGCATGGTATCATCATTTCACCCACATAGCATGTGCTAAAAAGTTGAGAGGGTTACGGCAAAAACTGGATGCACTTCGTGTACAAAACAGACAATCTCTTTGGAAATATCCTGTTTCGGACGAAAACTCATCTGTTACAAAGGGATTTCATTTGTTCACATGTAACTACAGTGATATTCTTGATCAAAGGCATCATCATAATAGTTATGGATAGAAAGTCTTCACTTTTTCTTCGCTTGTGTCCTTTGCTTATTGCGCCGTAACCATGGATAATCATTATCATTTAACAGGGTGCTTGTGTCAACCTTGACATTGAAAGGAGGAATTTCATGAAACTTCTCGTAATCATCAGACATGTCTGTCTTGCCGTCTAATCCCATGATGTCTCTTTTTCCTGCATGAACTATGTGGCACTTTGGCTCATCGTATGATGTATCCGCTTCCTTATCTTTTCTTTTTCTCGGTTTAATAGACATGTCCTTCACATAGAAAACCTGCGCCACATCATTGGTTAGGAAGAATGGTTCGTCTATGTACCACAGATTGTTCAGATCCACTGTTGGCATTCGGTACTGTGGGTCTACCTGTACCATGCCTTCTGACAGATTGACCCATTTGCACTTAAACAAAGAAACCTTAATATCATGTCCATAGTCAGGTTATCATATGTCCACTATATAACCATAATATGTGTCCTTTTCCCTCTTGGTTGCTGCATCAAAGCAGACACTACTATTTTGGTTGGTGCTCTTTTGATCTTGGGCGATCGTGTAAAATGTATTCCCATTTATCTCGTATCCTTTGTAAGTCATTATAGTCGAAGATGGTTCCCTCGCCAACGAATACAGATCATCAGAAACAGTGTTGTCACCCCTGAGACGTGTTTGCAACCAACTGCCGGAACTCCTGATATGTTCACCTATAATACAATCGTCACACTGGTCGGGGTGTTTAGGGCGAAGAATGTTCTTCTGTTCATCAACATACGAGGTCACCAAGGTAGAATTCTGTAAAATTGTGTAGTGTGCTTGAGACCAAGAATGCCCATCCCTACATATTATTGAGTCCCCTCCTAGCGTGCCTTTTTCACCCAGTCTCCCCTCATACCGCGATTGAGGGAGAACTATCTTCTTAAGGCCAGGAATGAAGTCAACAAAAAAACCAATGGCATCCTCTGTTTGATGGCCCATGGAGATGATTCCTTCTGGCCTAGCGCGGTTACGGACATATTGCTTTAGTACTCCCATGAACCTCTCAAAAGGAACATATTGTGTCAAAATACAGGGCCTAGAACGACAATCTCGTCGACTAGATGAACTAGGACGTGCGTCATGATATTGAAGAAGGATGATGGGAACAACAGCTCGAAACTGACAAGACATTGCACCACATCACTCCTTAACCTTGGTAGGATTTCTGGATCGATCACCTTCTGAGAGATTGCGTTGAGGAATGAACATAGCTTCACAATGTCTAATCGAATGTTTTCCGGTAGAAGCCCCCTCAATGCAACCGGAAGCAGTTGCGTCATAATCACGTGGCAGTCATGAGACTTTAGGTTCTGGAAATTTTTCTCTGGCATATTTATTATTCCCTTTATATTCGACGAGTATCCAGACGGGACCTTTATACTGAGCAGGCATTCAAAGAAGATTTCCTTCTCTTTTTTTGTAAGAGCGTAGCTGACAGGACCTTCATACTCCTTTGGAGGCATGCCATCTTTTTCGTGCAAGCATTGCAGGTCCTCCCGTGCCTTCAGTGTATCTTTTGTCTTCCCATACATGCCCAAGAAGCCTAGCAGGTTCACGCAAAGGTACTTCGTCACGTGCATCACGTCGATTGAAGAGTGGACCTCTAGGTCTTTCCATTAGGTTAGGTCCCAAAATATAGATTTCTTCTTCCACATGGGTGCACGTCCCTCAGCGTCATTCGGAACGGATAGTCCACCGGGACCCTTTCCAAAGATTACTTTTAAATCATTAACCATAGCAAGTACGTGATCACCGGTACGCATGGCGGGCTTCTTCCGGTGATCTGCCTCGCCTTTGAAATGCTTGCCTTTCTTTCGACATTGATGGTTGGTCGGAAGAAATCGACGATGCCCCAGGTACAAATTCTTCCTGCATTTGTCCAGGTATATACTTTCGGTGTCATCTAAATAGTGCGTGCATGTGTGGTATCCCTTGTTTGTCTGTCCTAAAAGGTTACTGAGACTAGGTCAATCATTGATGGTTACAAACAGCAACGCATGCAGGTCAAATTTCTCCTGTTTGTGCTCATCCCACACACATACACCGTTTTCAATCCAGAGTTATAAAAGTTCTTCAACTAATGACCTTAGGTACACATCAATGTCGTTGTCGGGTTGCTTGTGGCCTTGGATGAGAACTGGCATCATAATGAACTTCTGCTTCATGCACAACCAAGAAGAAAGGTTATAGATACATAGAGAGCCACGGGCCAGGTGTTGTGATTGCTGCTATGCTCCCCAAAAGGATAAATGCCATCCGCTCTTAGACCAAACCATGCGTTCCATGTGTCACCTGCAAACTCCTCCTAGTACTTTCTCTCGATTTTTCTCCACTACGACCCGTCAGCGGGTGCTCTCACCTTTCCGTCTTTCTTACGGTCCTCTCTGTGCCATCACATCAACTTAGCATGCTCTTTGTTTCTGAACAGGAGTTTCAACCATGATATTAGAGGAGCATACCACATCACCTTGGCAGGAACGCTCTTCCTGGGGCGCTCGCCGTCAACATCACCTGAGTCATTTCGTCTGATCTTATATCATAATGCACCACATACTGGGCATTTGTTCAAATCCTCGTATGCACCGCGGTAGAGGATGCAGTCATTAGGGCATGCATGTATCTTCTGCACCTCCAATCCTAGAGGGCATACAACCTTCTTTGCTGCATACGTACAGTCGTGCAATTCGTTATCCCTTGGAAGCTTCTTCTTCAATATTTTCGGTACCTTCTCAAATCCTTTGTCAGGCACACCATTCTCCGCCTTCCACTGCAGCAATTCCAGTACGGTACCGAGCTTTGTGTTGCCATCTTCGTAATTGGGGTACAAACCTTTTTTGTGATCCTCTAACATGCGATCGAACTTAAGCTTCTCCTTTTGACTCTCACACTGTCTCATTGCATCAACAATGACCCGGCGGAGATCATCATTGGGCACATCGTCTGGTTCCTCTTGATCTTCAACAGCTTTCCCCATTGCAGCATCACCGTATTCAGGGGGCACATAGTTGTCATTGTACTCTTCTTCTTTGTTGTCTTCCGTCATAACCCCTATTTCTCCGTGCTTGGTCCAAACATTATAGTGTGGCATGAAACCCTTATAAAGCAGGTGGGTGTGAAGGGTTTTCAAGTCAGAGTAAGACTTCGTATTCCCCCATATAGTGCATGTAGAACACATAAAACCATTCTTCTTGCTTGCCTCAGCCACTTCGAGAAAATTATGCATGCCCTTAATGTACTCGGAGGTGTGTCTGTCGCCGTACATCCATTGCCGGTTCATCTGCGTGCATTATATATAATTGTGTCAAAAACCATTACAGAACATCATGAATAGATAAGTGACCAAATTAATAGAAGTTCATCGTCACATTAAAACCAAAGTGCATACATAGTTCTCATTGAACAACATATAGCTCTCCAGAGCATCTAATTAAACCATACATTGAATCTATGTAAAATATTTCAATGCAACAACAAATGCGATGATAATCGCAACCAAGGTAACAATTGATTAAACGGCATAATGATACCAAGCCTCGCTATCAATGGCATATTTTCTAATCTTTCTAATCTTCAAGTGCATTGCATCCATCTTGATCTTGTGATAATCGACAACATCCACAACATGCAACTCCAATATAATCTTCTCCTCCTTAATTTTTTTTATTTTTTCCTTCAAGTAATTGTTTTCTTCTTCAAATTAATTTAACCTATCGACAATAGTGTCGGTTGGAATTTCCGGTTCACATACCTCCTAGATAAATAAAATCTATGTCACATTGGTCGGCATAATTGTCATAAACAATAAATGAACTAAATAGTTATAAAAGATATTATATATACCACATCCGAATCATAGACAGGACGAGGGCCGACGGGGGCGGATACCAAAACCATCACACTATATAATAAGAAACAATAATAAAAGTAAGAAAATTATATAAGTCTCTATCTAAACATACAAGCAAGAATATTTTTTTCCTTTCGGAAAGAAGATAAGAACAAGAGGCTCGCCATGGTGGTGCCGGCGACGAGATCGGCGCGGGCGATCGACGACGGTGAAGACGGGGACGAGACGTGACAGACCGCTAAACCTAGACAAATATTGAGGAAAATGGAGCTTGGAGGTCGAGCTTGGAGAGGAGAAAGCTTAAGTAATGTGGCTCGGGCATTCCATCGAACACCTCATGCGCATAGGAGGTGAGCTAGAGCACCACAAAGCCCTCCCCTCGTCGGCCAGAAAAAATAGAGCAGTGTGGAGTGCTCCGCTCGCCGGCGAGGGGGTATATATACGCACATCATTGGTCCCGGTTCGTGGCTGGAATCGGGACTAAAGGACACACTTTTGTTCCAGTTCAAACCACCAACCGGGACCAATGATGGTGGGCCAGGAGCGATGCACATTGGTCCCGGTTTGAGCCTCGAACCGGGACAAAAGGTGCCAGATGAACCGGGACCAATGTCCCACGATGGCCCGGCCGGCCCCCTGGCCTCATGAACTGAGACCTATG
Organism: Triticum dicoccoides; assembly: GCF_002162155.2. NCBI lineage: Eukaryota > Viridiplantae > Streptophyta > Magnoliopsida > Poales > Poaceae > Triticum > Triticum dicoccoides. The sequence goes on from NC_041387.1 coordinate 2,545,861, forward strand.
CCCCCATGGGTCCCGGTTCTGGGCTGAACCGGGACTAATGGGCTGGCCCGGCCTGAACCAAAACGTTGTTTTCTACTAGTGTTTGTTGTCATATCTGTGAACTTTTATCCAAATTCACAATCTCTTTTCAAGTTTTACGAACTTTTCCCAAAGCCTGCGATTGTTTGTCAAATTCATGGACTTTTTTTTTCAAAATAGATGATTTTTTTTCAAACCGTGAAAGTTTGGCCCGGCCCAATTGGCACCCGACGGGAGCGATGTCGTGGCCTAGTTGGGCCAAGGCATGCGCGTATTTTTTTTCTTTTCTTTTTTTATTCAATTTTACCCCTTCTTTACTTTATTATAAGTTTTGAAACCCGTTTACAAATTTGTAATAAATTTTGGATTACCAAACAATGTTCTCGTTTTCAAATTTGTATTACAACTATAAAAAATATTCTGAAAGTTCAAGAAATGTTCCCCTTTTTGATTTATTTATTTGTTCCCAAATTTAAGAAATGTTTGCGTTTTGGAAAACGTTCATAATTGTATTTAAATTACGTGGTTTGCAATTTGTGTACAACATTAACTGTTGGGAATTTGTTAACAGTTTTCATACACAATTTGAAATTCCAAAATTATGGAAAATTTTCAAGGAGTGGTTAGGATATTAGAAAATGTTCAACTTGATTGATAATGACAGAAATTGCCAATAACATAAACATCCAAATTATGATGTTGAATTGCACTGATGTTGTAATAGGAGTGGGAAGCATTAGCAACACAAATTCAAGTGAAAGCGAAGTACTGTGAGCTCAATTTGGAAACGTGACAACTGTTTCCTTCCATACCTGCCAAGAATAGAAATATATGTGGACAGGCTAAACTTGGCTGTTCTTCTACGAGCTGACTTTGTGTCTCCCTAAATCATCGATATCCTATTCCAGATTGCTCTTGTCTTGCCAGAAGCATCAGAAATGGGTGCGACCAGCAATTCTCTCCATGGCAAACAAGTCCACCAGTCCTTCTATCATCGGGATATGGGAGAAGTGCCTGCCCTCCACAAGATACATAGATTTGGTAGGATAGTTTCCTCATGGAAGAATCTTGGTATGGGAGGGTACATCACGGTGGAATGAATTAGGTGAGTTCAATTTCTTTTGAAAAAAGTACAGGGAGAGACTTGTGTGAGATCTCGTATTACCTGAGATTGTGAGATCAACCCCCAGAATTCGTATTTAGACATTTTAAAACATATCTGAACTTATTTGGCAACATCCATGTGGGGTATGTCTACAACAATGGAAATCATTGACCAAGGAATGCGACAAAGAGGCCACGGAGCTGCTGATTGCCTCCATCCACCATCGGAGGGCTGCTTCCACGGCCGCGGCAGATTTTTTTTTATAAAGGACCACTTGCAAGAACGATTTCGCAAAAAAGACAACCTGTGAATGCTATTGACACCTGAGAATGGGTGTAACATTGACATTTTTAAGTTCGGCCTCAGTAATTTCGGACTACTGCACTGCACCAGTGTAACCATATTGCATCAGCAGAAACAACAGACAGGGGGAAAAAAATCTTATGATTACGAATACTTACAAAATTAAACCATTTCTTATTTTAATTGGTTCCTTGCTCATGAACATGATGATTATCGTAAGAATGATTTCGGGAAGTAGGGTATTGCTACTACTGAAACTATTTTGCGTCACAATGTGTAAGCTTCAGAACATTTGATCAGCAATGCTAACCATTGTTTGGCCAAGTTATGCTAGATACACCTAAATCGTCTGAATATATGAGCAGCAACGAGATGTATGGGCACTGGTTCTTGTCGTACTTCATCACGGCCGCCGACCTCTGTGTTCCTCACAACCCTTCCCTTTAATCATGCTCCCTTCCATGACAAGCATTATGTCGAAGGAACAAATGATATGTGTTTTCATATTGTGTGCAAAATATATCGAGAACGAATATCAGGCATTGCCACTGACTCCATAAAAAAACTGATCAGAAGGACTAGTGACTCGTGATCTAGCACCACCACCAGATCCCTCCTCCACCACCACCTCACCCCGATGACCCTTCCTCGCCCCGCCGCACCTTCCTCCCCTCGCCGCCGCCTGAGGCGCCCTCCAGCAAAGTCCGCATGGCTCCAAGGAAGGTGGTGGAGTGTCCCTTCCCCGGCTGCTCAGCGCTTGTACGGCAATTTTCATCAATGGATCAGGGACGGCGGTCCCTTTGGTGAGGCTTCCCCATCCGGTGCCCCGGCAAGGCTGGCGGGCTGCAGGAATTCGGCCTCGGCGGCTGCCAGACCACCTGCGGATTCGGGTCCTGGCAGCGAAGCCTCGGCAGTTGGCGACACCATTTTATCTGCTGCCTACTGTCCCATCTAGGTGCGCTGCAGTCTTGCCGGACTTGGCCGTGCTGGTTAGCTAGCCGGTCACTGATTTGCAGGCGGAGCTAGAGGTGGGGATCAAGATCGGAATAATTATCTGGTCGGTTCTGGCCGGCCACAACGACACTGACACTTGCGGGTGCCGATATTCTTCTTGGAGACGTCGTTAGGCTCCGCCCTACCTCTTCCCACCTCACTGCTTGTCGGGTGAAAACTGTAACTATGGTGGGCGGCGACGGCGCTCAAGGCATCATGTCCTTCCAGAAGGTGTCGCGATGAGTGCTTTGTGCTGTTGTGCCCCTGTCGAAGCTGAAGCAGCGCCCCACCCATCGGAAGCACGACCCGTGCCCACCTTGTCGCGCCCTTGCGCAACCTGCACATCCTGCAGCTTGACCTGCAACTAGGCCTCGCACGCTACTGAGCCCGCGTTGCCCGCTTTCGGGGACCCCAACAGCCGCTTGCTGTTGGAGTTCCATTTGCTGGATGAGCCGCACGACCTATCCATGGCCACGACAGCGGCGAACGAGCGGGAAAGCGGAGGTGGAGGTGGGAGGAGGTAGATAGAGCGAGGAGGAACCCTAGATTTGAGAAGTTCAAGATGGGAGGAAGGAAACCCTAGCCAGGGATCCGGGTGTATTTTGAGGACTTAAAGTAGGCCATGGGGCAGTGGAAGAGACGAGCCAACACTAGTAGAAAAAGGGTCAAACGTGAAGCACATTAGTGCCGGTTTGTATTTGAGCCGGCACAAATATATACATTAGTGCCGGTTCCAACGGCTAGCCGGGCCGCTCTCATTAGTACCGGTTCGTGGCTAACCTTTAGCACCGGTTTGTGCCACGAACCAGTGCTAATGAAAGTGGTGGCAGGATGTTGTCAGTCTGGGCCCCCTCCAGCACCTTTAGTACCGGTTCTTGGCACGAACCGGTACTAAAGGTCGTCCTACATAAACCCTTCGTCCACCCGAGCTCGCTCTGTTCTTCCCCTTTCCCCTCTCCTCTCTGTTCTTCCCCTCTTCCTCTCGAGATCATCACACATTTTGCCCAAAATTTGTCAAGATTTGAAGGCCCCCATCCATTCAAATGATCACAAAGGTTAGCAACTTTGTCCTTTCATCTCTCATTGCTAGATTAGCTTTTGCAATGCTTTATATAGTTATTAATTTGTGAGTTTAGTAATTTGGGAGGAAATATATATATGTGCTAGTATTTGATTTATATGCAATTTGAGGTTAAAATAACACTTAGTTTGCATATGTAGGTGTGGTTTACTTAGTGCCTTCTAAATCTCCGTCATAACCACCGTCGATCGCCCGCACCGTCCCGTCGCCGGCACCACCTTGTGGTGAGCCTCTTGTTCATGAAATTTTATATAAAAAATTGATGTTTGTGTGATTTGGATATATAGTTACTCGTATAATAATTATCTTACCCGTACGTTATTTGTTATACATAGTGCCATGGTTTTGATATCCGTCCCCGTCGGCCCTCGTCCTTGTTATGATTCGGATGTGGTATATTCTCTTTTAAAACTATTTGTTGCATTTCTTGTTTATGACAAATTATGCCCATCAAGTTGACATAGATATTTTTATCTAGGAGGTATGTGAACCGGAAATTCCAACCGACCCTATTGTCGAGAGGTTAAATTTAGTTGAAAGAGAAAACGAGTACTTGAAAGAAAAATTGAAAAGAATTGAGGGGGAGAAGATGGAATTGGAGTTGCATGTTGCCGATGTCGTCGATGATCACAAGATCAAGAAGGAGAAAATGTGCTTGAAGATTAGAAAGATTAGAAAATATGCCATCGATAGTGAGGCTTGGTATCATTATGCTGTTGGATCAATTGTTACCTTAGTTGCGATCTTGATCGCATTTGTTGTTGCATTTAAATGCTTTAGCTAGAGAGTTATTTGTTTGTTGCATTTAAGTGTTGTATGAACTTGTATTAATTTGGTCTATTCGGTGTTGTGTAATGAAGATGAGCCGGCAATGGATGTACGATGACCGATGCTCTCCCCAGTTCGTTGAGGGCGTGCATACTTTTCTGCTTGCGGCTGAGGCAAACAAGCGGGCGGATGGTTTTATGCCTTGTCCATGTGCTGGCTGTAAGAATGGACGCAATTACTCTACGTCAAGAACCATTCACGTCCACCTGTTTGAATCCGGTTTCATGCCCCACTATAATGTTTGGACCAAGCACGGAGAAAAAGGGTTTATGATGGAAGACAATGAAGAAGAAGAGGACGACGACAGCTATCCTGGCCATGGGTTCCCTGAATACGATGATACAACAATGGGGGAAGAAGCTGAGCCGGTAATCCGGGAAGAAACTGAGCCGGCAATGCGGGAAGAAGCTGAAGAAGAGGCATCAGATGAGCCCGTTGATGATCTAGGTCGGGCCATTGCCGATGCAAAGAGAAACTGCGCAAGTGATTTTGAGAAGAAGAAGTTGCAGCGCATGTTAGAGGATCACAAAAAATTGTTGTACCCGAATTGCGTAGGTGACAAGAAAAAGCTGGGCACCACACTGGAATTGCTGCAATGAAAGGCAAAGAATGGTGTATCTGACAAGGGATTTGGAAAGTTGCTGGTAATGATAAAGGATATGCTTCCAAAGGACAACGAATTGCCCGAGAGTACGTACGAAGCAAAGAAGGCTTTCTGCCCTCTAGGGTTAGAGGTGTAGAAGATACATGCATGCCCTAATGATTGCATCCTCTACCGCGGTGAGTACGAGGATTTGAACGCTTGCCCGGTATGTGGTGCATTGCACTATAAGATCAGCCGCGATGAGCATGGTGATGTCGAGGGCGAGCGCCCCAGGAAGAAGATTCCTGCCAAGGTGATGTGGTATTCTCCTATAATACCACGGTTGAAACGTTTGTTCCAAAACAAAGAGCATGCCAAGGTGATGCGATGGCACAGAGAAGACCGTAAGAAAGACGGAAAGTTGAGAGTACCCGCTGACGGGTCATAGTGGAGAAAAATCGAAAGAAAATACGGGAAGGAGTTTGCAGATGACGCAAGGAGCGTATGGTTTGGTCTAAGCGCAGATGGCATTAATCCTTTTGGGGAGCAGAGCAGCAACCATAGCACCTGGCCTGTGACTCTATGCTTGTATAACCTTCCTCCTTGGTTGTGCATGAAGCGGAAGTTCATTATGATGCCAGTGCTCATCCAAGGCCCTAAACAACCCGGCAACGACATTGATGTGTACCTAAGGCCATTAGTTGAAGAACTCTTACAACTGTGGAATGGAACAGGTGTACATGCATGGGATGAGCACAAACAGGAAGAATTTGACCTAAAGGCATTGCTGTTCGTGACCATCAATGATTGGCCTGCTCTCAGTAACCTTTCAGGACAGACAAACAAGGGATACCACGGATGCACGCACTGTTTGGATGATACCGACAGTATATATTTGAATAGTTATAAGAAGAATGTGTACCTGGGACATCGTCGATTTCTTCCGAGCAGGCATCCCGTAAGAAAGAAAGGCAAGCATTTCAAATGTGAGGCGGATCACCGGACGAAGCCTTGCCGCCGTACTGGTGCTGATGTACATGATATGGTCAAGGATTTAAAGGTGATATTTGGAAAGGGTCCTGGCGAATAATCTGTTCCAAAGGACGCTGATGGACGTGCACCCATGTGGAAGAAGAAATCTATATTTTGGGACCTGCCATATTGGAAATACCTAGAGGTCCGCTCCGCAATCGACGTGATGCACATGACGAAGAATCTTTGCGTGACCCTACTTGGCTTCTTGGGCGTGTATGGGAAGACAAAAGATACACCTGAGGAACGGGAGGACCAGCAACGTATGCACGGAGAAGACGGCATACATCAGGGTCATGCAAGCTACGCTCTTACCAAAGAAGAGAAGGAAATCTTCTTTGAATGCCTGCTCAGTATTAAGGTACCGTCTGGCTTCTCGTCAAATATAAAGGGAATAATAAACATGGCAGAGAAAAAGTTCCAGAACCTAAAGTCTAATGACTGCCACGTGATTATGACGCAACTGCTTCCGCTTGCATTGAGGGGGCTTCTACCGGAAAACGTTCGATTAGCCATTGTGAAGCTATGTGCATTTCTCAATGCAATCTCTCAGAAGGTAATCGATCTAGAAATCATACCAAGGTTACAGAATGATTCGGTGCAATGTCTTATCAGTTTTGAGTTGGTGTTCCCACCATCCTTCTTCAACATCATGACACACGTCCTAGTTCACCTGTGCCAAGAGATTAACGTTTTGGGTCTTGTATTTCTACACAATATGTTCCCCTTTAAGAGGTTCATGGGAGTCTTAAAGAAATATATTCATAACCGTGCTAGGCCAGAAGGAAGCATCTCCAAGGGCCATCAAAATGAGGAGGTCAATGAGTTTTGTATTGACTTTATTCCTGACCTTAAGCCGATTGGTGTTCCTGAATCGCGGCATAAGGGTAGACTGGATGGAAAAGGCACGCTAGGAGGGGAACAAATAATATGTATGGACGGACATTCTCTCACCGAAGCACACTACACAGTTCTACAGAATTCTGCCTTGGTGGCTCCGTATATGGATGAACACAAGAATTTGCTACGCTCCAAACACCCGGAGCGGTCTGATGACTGGATTACACGTGAACAAACCAGGAGTTTCGCCAGCTGGTTGCAGACACGTACCATGCATGACACCTCTATTGAAGATGACTTGTACTTGCTGTCCCAGTTACCATCTTCCAATATAATGGCTTTCAAAGGGTACGAGATAAATGGTAATACATTTTACACGATCGCCCAAGATAAGAAGAGCACCAACCAAAACAGTGGTGTCCGCTTTGATGTTATATACAGGACATATGGGAACTTGACTATCGACGTGGTTTAAAGGTCCCTTTGTTTCGGTACAAATGGGTCAATATGACACGGGGCGGGGTAACGGAAGACCCGCAGTACGGAATGACAACAGTGGATCTCAACAATCTTGCGTATGCAGACGAACCATTCGTCCTAGCCAATGATGTGGCACAGGTTTTCTATGTGAAGGACATGTCTACCAAACCAAGAAAAGAAAAGATAAGGAAGCGAATGCATCGTACGATGAGCAAAAGCGGCACATAGTTCTTTCTGGGAAGAGAAACATCGTGGGAGTGGATGACAAGACAGACAAGTCAGAAGATTATGAAAAGTTTGATGAAATTGCTCCATTCACAGTGAATATTGACCCGAGCATCCCGTTAAATGATGAAGATTTTCCATGGTTATGGCGCAAAGGGACACACGCGAAGAAAAAGTTTCACACCCAAAGATCTGGGATGTGATAGGCTTCACTAGCTATCATCACTTTCTTCTGTGTTTCGCACCGAGAGGGGAATCTCTGTAATAGTTAGGTTAGTTATGTGTTTTGGAATTTGAAACGCGAAGAAATTTTATGTGCAAACAAATTCTTTCATGCCTTTACTGTTTTTTAAAGTTAAGTTATTCACAAACTAGTGATTCACACTAATTTCAAATAATTCAAAATTTAAACTATTCAAATTTGAAAACTACAGGCACTAACAGAAAGTTTGTAATTTTTTGTACCTAAAACAAAAATGTTCACAAAGAAACTCTAAATACACAAAAAAAACAACACAAAAATAAATAAAGCAAAAAAATAAAAAAAACCTAACAGAAAGTTTGTAATTTTTTGTACCTAAAACAAAAATGTTCACAAAAAAACTCTAAATACACAAAAATAAAACAACACAAAAATAAATAAAGCAAAAAAAAGCCCGCCTACTAGGCCAGAGCGGCCTGCATATGACTAGAAACCCAACCTGTCGTTGGGCCAGGATGCAGGCCCGCAAAGGCCAAGAGGGCCCACAGGGCTGCAAAGAACACGTAGGCCCAGTAAGCCTGCTTTGGAGAGGAGCTCGAGAGAGCGACCGCACGGGGGTTTATAAACCAGTGCGGTCGCCCCTCGGCTAGCGAGGTGGGACTAAACTTGCCGCACCGCACCTGCGCCAGCGCACCCTCTTTAATACCGGGTCGTGGCACAAACCGGTACTAAAGGGGAGGCCTTTAGTACCGGTTTGTGCCACCACCCGGTACTAAAGGGGGTCGCTTCCCGCCGCTTGGCCTGGCCAAAACAGGCCTTTAGTACCGGTTGGTGGCTTCAACTGGTACTAAAGGTGCCTTCTATATATACAACGGCTACGAAAATTTCAGTTTCCCTCTTTGTTCGTTCCTCTATTTCCATCTCCGTCGCCGTCGCCGCCGCCCTCGATTGTCTCCGTCGCCGCTCGTCTTCGTCGCCGCCCCCATCCCCGTCGCCGCCCCCGTCCCCATCGCCGCCCCGGGCCCGTCCCCGTCGCGCCGTCCCCGTCCCCGTCGCGCCGTCCCCGCCTTCGCCGCCCCGGCTGTCGCCTCGCTGTCGCCTCGCCGTCGCCTCGCCTCGCCGTCGCCTCGCCCGCTGTGAGCCCTCCCCGAGCCCGTACACACACACACACAAGCATGTTTAATTAGTTTAGATAATTAGTCTTTAATTAGTTTAGATTATTTAGATTATTATTTTGTATGTTTAATTAGTTTAGATAATTAGTGTTTAATTAGTACACACGTATTTTGTATGTTTAATTAGTTTAGATTATTTAGATTATTATTTTTTCACTATTATATATGTATGAATGCATGTTAGATGGATATAATTAGTGTTTAATCAGTTAGAAATTAGTGTTATATAGAAATGTTAGAAATTAGTGTTATATAGAAATGTTAGAAATGTTAGAAATTTTAGTGTTATTTAGATTATTTAGATTAGCATAATTAGTGTTATATAGAAATGTTAGAAATTTTAGTTATCAAAATCCAATCATTAAAAAAATGTTACTTTTTGCGGGCATATAGCTAGTATTTGTTCTCGACGATGCCCGGCCCGCATCCTCGCCGTCGACCCGTCCGCGACGATGTCCAGCCGACCCATGTCCGGGACTGGGCTCCGCCGGGCTGGCACTGAGAGGTGCTGCCTGGAGGGGCGCGCCGCTTGATGAGGAACCCGGCCCCGGGTCCCGTCGTCGACCCTGATCTCGTTTGGTGGCGTTCGCGTGGGCCAGTTTCGGTGCGGAGGGACCCGGCCCCGTCGGAGGTGGTACGTCGCCGTGTCAGGGAGGAGGACAAGCACGTCCATCGCTACATGGTTGCGTTAGAGGGCGGCAGGTTCTCCAATACCTGGCAGTATCTTCGGGGATCTCACTTCAGCTATGATCCTGTGAGGGTTCCTTCTCTTTGAGTGTCCTAGATTCTTCTGTAGTATTCGATCTTTAATTAGCTAGCCACTGATGTACTATTTAATATTATATATTATTCGAGACGATGTATTCGAGATTATATCTATTATTCTAGACGAAGTATTCGAGATTATATCTATTATTCGAGACGATGTAATTTGAATACTAAATTGTTTTATATTTCTTTTGAACTAGTTAAATAAAAGCTATGGCAGACAATACCGACAGAGAGGGAGAACAGACAATGTTCGATATGATACGCGGGCCAGATGATGATCAGAATGAAGAAGATTATGACGGCTCCGAATTTCTAAACAACACCGGAGAGGGTGATATGATATTCGATCGCGACGACCGAATTGATGAAGTCATGAACTACGATTATGACGATGACGAAGAACATGTTGATCCTGAAACAACAAAGACTGGCGAGGTATATATATTTATATAAGCAGGTATCTGGTGATCATCACATGTTTTAAATGACTTGAAGATATATTAACGAATCGATCTTTGTTCTTTCAGCCATCCGGATCGAGCAAATCTTCAGGCAAAAGGACGAAACGAGGCCCGAACAAAAAGTTGAAGGAGGGCGTAAAGTACAATATCGAGGCAGTCAGACCTAATGGCGAACCATTAGCGCCTAAGAAGATTGCGGACAAGTTCGTTCGTCAGTGCGGAGTTCTTGTGAAGGACCAACTCCCGATCTCCCTTCAAGAATGGAGAGAGTCAGCAAAAGACAAAAGACAAAAAGGCAAAGAGGACGCTGCTCCACGTCCAGATGTTACTTTTGTCGACAAGAATCAAAAAGATCTGCTTTGGGATACTCTCATGGAATATTTCACCCTACCAGATCATTTCACAGAAGCAGATGTGCAGAAAGTCAAGGACGCTGCTCTTAGAAAGATGGCGGTTCGATTCAAGAACCACAAGAATCGTGAATAGGACAAGTACGTCAAGGGAGGAAGGAAGACTCCAGTATTCGAGGGAACACTAGAGAACCAACGTGCTCATTGGGACGATTTCGTGAAATTCAAGGATTCGGAATTATCTAAGGAATGATCGAGAATAAACAAGAAGAATGCCGAAAAAAAGGATAAGTTCCATAAGCTGGGGCCAGGTGGCTATGCGGTGGCAATGCCTAAGTGGGATAAGTCTGAGAAAGAGATGGAGGATGCAGGTGCCACTCCGGTTACTAAGAGCTGGCCCCCCAGGGTCAGGACTTGGTTCTATGCGCATGGGGGGGAGTTGGACCCGAAGACAGGCAATGTTTCGACGAGGGCAAGTCTGAAGGGAGCCGACAATGCGATACTTGTTGCAATAGAAGAGGCACGATCGGGGGTGTTCCAGCCCAACAGAGAGAACGACGAGCTTACGCGTGCCCTGGGAAATCCTGAACACCCGGGAAGAACACGAGGCAAGGGCGCTATTCCGTGTTATGAGGGGTTTTCAGACTAGAACACCGACTACAGAACCCGTGCGAGAAAGAAGATTGCAGAGGAGAAGAAGAGGAAGATGGAGGAGGAGCAGAGGAAGCGGTACTATGAACGCCTTCAAGGCCTAGAAGCAAGTCAAGCGGAATTGGTAGTCAAATTCCAGCGGCAGCAGGAGCAGATCGACTCACTTACCCAGCAAAGGGGGTCTCAGCAGCTGCAGCAGCTAGCGAATGATCCAGCATTGGATAGCACCGCCCCATCCATGCCGAGAAGCAGCGTGGGTTCCGCCCCGGACGACTCAATGCTGGGTAGATACCCCGTGGATGACATCACGGAGAACACTAGCTACGAGCTACACGTCAAAATGAAGAACATATCCATGAAGGTGGCGGACGCCGTTGCTTTTACAAATCCCCCCGAGGCAACCTTCCATTGCAACCCGATTCCAGCGGGCTATGCTCGTGTCTTGGTTGATGAGGTGGTGGACCCATATTCGGAGCTAGAGCTTGACTATCCTGGAGGTGACGACGAGCGCTTTCTCGGAGACGCCAAACATCGTATCATCCTATGGAAAAAGGATTGCATCATCTTTCGAAGGCCACCGACACCGCGTCAGCCGACTCCTCGTCGAAGTCCGCCACCGAGTTAGCAGTCTCCCGCTCCTGCAAGTCCACCAAGTCCGGCAAAGTGTCAGGCCACTCCTCCTCCAAGTCCGGCAAAGTGTCAGGCCACTCCTCCTCCTCCAAGTCCGCCACAGCGTCAGACGTCCACTCCTCCTCCAAGTCCGGCACAACCTCAGGCCACTCCTCCTCCAAGTCCGGCACAGCTTCAGGCGGTCACTCCTCCTCGTCCAACTCAGCCCCGTCAGCCATCTCCGCCGCCTCAGCAATCACAGAATAGACACCCCGCAGCTATGGTGCGTAGCGGTACGAGTCGAGGTAGTACAGGAAGTACAGGCGGAGGCAAGCGATATAAATATGGTCCAAGCCTCACGCCTCTTCTGCAGAGGGCTTATGACAGGTTCGAGGAGGAAATCGCAGCCATATCGAAGTCCGAGGTGGAAGCCCATTTTGCACCGAAACCGCCACCGCCGCCAAGGTAGAAAGTGCCTGAGAAAACGATTGACCACTTCATTCGTATGGCTCAACCACCAGCTCCCAAGCCTGTTGACACAGACTATGAGCGCCACATCAGGAAGTTAAATCGAGCACGTCTACATAAGGAGGCGAGCTCGAGATCGAGCAAACAAGAAGGAGCTGTCAAAAAATGCGGGAAAACCATTCCCCAGCTGGGAGAACAGGCGGCGCAATCGATCCCCTCGCTTGTTGTGCCAACAACACGTGACAGTACACGCGCCCAATATTATTGTGGGCAAACAGTTTACGTTCCTGAGGTGGGCAATGTGGTAATAACGGAGGAGTATATAATGCAGGCTGAAGTTCTCAAAATCACTGTTGGACAACTCCTCGAGATCGAGCCCATGCCTGTGCTTAGAGAGGATGAAATAAAACGGAAATATGTCCGGGGCCAACCTTTGGTCGAGCCAGACAAGGTCAAGAACCTCCCAACGAGAATGTATGAATTGCATCAATGGTACATGAACATTACCAAGATTTCTGATCGATTGTCCCTCATGGTGAATGTCAAGAAGGAGCATTACTACCATGAGAAAGCTGTGTCCATTGAATATTTTGAACTGTTTCAGTTATACAATCAAGACGCACTCGACAAATCTATCGTCAGTTGCTATTGTCTGTAAGTGATTTCTTTCTGTAATTTAAGTCTCAAGCTAGCTGTAGTGATCATTTTGATCAATCATCACCTGTAATTATCCTCACTATATTCTTTTCTATGGTATTATATGCAGGATGAAGATGTATGAAATGAGAAAAGGTGGACGCTATGGCATTAGGTTCATTGGCCCAAACACCGTTAATGAATACACATGGAAAATAGATGCACGTCATCAAAAGGCCGTAGAGGACAGCATGCTAGAGTTCTTGAAGCACCTCAAATACAATGAAGATATACTACTTCCTTACAACTTCCAGTGAGTCACACTGTCTTGTACTACAAATTCTCTGTTTTTGCCTACTAGCTAGCTACATATTTTTGCTTACATATGCCCGCTTAATTAAGACATGTAAACATGTGTGCATGCAGATATCACTAGGTCTTGTGTATTATTAAAGTTGACGTTGGAACAGTTGAAATACTGGACTCACTACTCACAGAAAAAACTGACTATAACATCTTGTTTGGGATAGTCAACAGGTAATTTCAATCATTATTAACTATATTTCTCGGCCTATTTAGTTCGTCATTTCATGATATGAACTATTTAATAACCCCTTTATTCATTTTCTTTGTCGGCGGGCAGGGCTTGGGCAAGGTACATCAGCGTCACGGAAGGCGAATGGAAAGAAAAGCTTAAATGGGGAAGACCCAAGGTAAGTAATTAAGTAGTACTAGCTAGCTAGCTAGCTGCCATCTCTTTAATTATCATGCTTGATTAATTATTATCTGATCAAATTCCATTCTCGTAAAGGCCCTGAAGCAGGCGCAGGGGACTAATCTGTGTGCATTCTGCGTTTGCGAGAACATTCGCATGATGGCGTCCGAAAGGAGCAGATCTCAAAGACAGGAATGGGTATGCTTGTCAAAACACTATTCACAATTTTTACACCATTATCGATATCTAGTCACACAACTAATACACATGCATATTGATCTCCTTCTTAACAGTTAGAGAGGTGCGGGAGAAGCTCCTAGAAACGGAGCGCGTAGAAGCATTTCAAGAGGAAATAGCGGGATTTTTGCTCGACCAGGTCATAAATCCGAAGGGAGAATAGTATTACCCGCTACCGCCCTCATGAAAACCACTTTCAATTGTCATCGTGCTCCGAAGGCACCAATTAGGCTAATGCCACTGGCTCCGAAGGCAACATGCATATGTAGGAGAAATTGTATGTAGCTATACATGTGTGTATGTGTGAATTAATTAATATGATGGTTTGTGAGACATTAATTGATGATATATATATCCATGATTGGTTCTACTAGAAATTCTATATATATATATATATATATGCATAACGTGCACAATGTGTAGTATCGAAAAATACCAGCAAACGAAAAAGAATTAAAATAGAAACACAAAATTAAATGAAAAAGAAATCATAAAACTAAAAAAAACCAAACCTTATAGTACCGGTTGGTCTTACGAACCGGTACTAAAGGGCTCCAGGCCCCTGGAGCTGGCTCGTGCCACGTGGTTTCCCTTTAGCACCGGTTCGTGCTGAACCGGTACTAAAGAGGGGGGGCCTTTAGTGCCCACACTTTAGTGCCGGTTATGGAACCGGCACTAAAGGGCCTTACGAACCGGTGCTATTGCCCGGTTCTGCACTAGTGCAAGTCCAGCAGTAGCGGGGCGAGAGCAGACCGGCCTCCCTAGGCCCAAGAGAGGGGGAAAGGACACAAGCAAAACAATAGGGCCAGGCGAGCACCCCTCCGACCGCGGACCATGAGCCGGCCCGATATGGGACACACCGGGCCCACAGACAGGCCCGGCACCCACCACACCCAAGCTGAGGGTTACAGGTGGATCAAGAGCGCATCCACCCGCCGCCGCCGCCGACCGTGCGCCAAGGAATACCAAATCCGACGCCGTTGAGGCGACCTGCAAAGAGGAAGGACCAGATGTGGGAGAGGAGGGAGTGAGAGGAGAAGCACCGGATCCAAGGATGCTAGCTTGAAGGGAGCGATGAGCAAACTAACCAGATCGATGGGAGCGCTGCGACACCACCACATCCAAGCCCGTGAGCAGTAGAGAGCCCCGCGGTGACAGAGCGTGCGGAACTGGAGGCCCATCGAGGTCAGTGTCCAACGAATCACCCTCCAGTGCCCAGAAGCAATTTGCCCGCGGCGACGAAGCAGATACGGCACCAGAGGACAAGGAGGAGGTGGCCGAGGCCGCCCCCGACCTGCCGGATAAGGGGGAACCGAGGCCAGCGGCAACCCCATACGGATAATTGACGATAACCCCCTTTGTTGATCGATCCTTGATCATATGCCCCGTTGATGTGTCACTGACATGTGGGGTTTAAGTACCGGCACGGCAGGCTGCAGGGGAGCCCGCTCGCGGTGATCAGCCACGTGTTGTAGGGCGCGTCTGCTTAAGCTGTGATGGTCAACAACTAATCTATCATTTTGCTTATCTTATGAGGTCATTGCAGTTGGTCAACATGACAGAGTATGTATAGACTCTCCTTGTTTGCCTGATCAGTCTGAAACATTAGCTATCGTACTCTATCTTCTGTATAGCCATGGTTAATTAATTATGGGTAAATTAACTGCATTTACTACTTAACATGCTGCTGTGATAATTTATGGAAAAGAGACAAGCCAGCAGGGGTTTCAGGTTCTGAAACTGAAAACGGAGCAAAAAAGCACATGAAAAATGATACATTAAGCAAATTACAATACCCATGACTTATAACTGTCTAAAATCTATTGTATGTTGTGACAATGCAGAGATTTGGAGAGACTCAGTAAGTTCTTGACCATTCTATTATTATTTGTGAGCTGGTCACTTGATTGAAGCTCTCAACTTATACATAGCTAATAACATCAATTAAGAGAGAGCCTGTGTCAGGCCGTCGCCGCGCTTCCTCGCTCTCTCCCGCTCTCGATGAACTCACAGAGACAAGTGTTTTTGCGCAGCGCACAACTTCTGCTGCTTTTCTGTTTTTCTTCTCCTCTTATTCTGTTCGTTTCAAACGGCTCGGCCGATTTGCACGCATCAACTCCGCTAGCTCGAACGTGCCATCCCACGTCCACGGAGGGTGCGTGCTCACCGCGGCCACCTCCTACTCCTAGTCGCGCACGGCACGCACAGATCGCGGCCATGCACCTTATAACATGCAAAGCAAACTAGGGAGCCGGGGAAACCGGCCCAACTACACTCGGTTCAGGGTTTAACTGACATTGCCTCCCTAAACCCTGAACCACTACTGGATATGAACTACACCAATCTCCTCTCGAAGCTCCTGAAACTTGACGCGCCCGAGCGCCTTCGTCAGAATGTCGGCGAGCTGTCCATTGGTGCCGATGAACTCCACCTCAACGCGCCCATCTTCAACACACTCGCGCAGGAAATGAAACCTTGTGTCAATGTGCTTACTGCGATCGTGGAAGACGGGGTTCTTGCTGAGGGAGATAGCTGCCTTGTTGTCGATCTTCAGTGTGACCTGCTCGGCCTCCTTGTTCTTGATGTCCCCAAGTAGCCGAGCGAGCCAGACGCCCTGGCAGGCCGCCGTTGCGGCGGCGATGTACTCCGCCTCGCAGGTGGACAGGGCCACCACTCGTTGCTTGTGTGACTGTCAGCTGATCAAGCTCCGCCCGAAGAAGAAGAGGACGCCGGTCGTGCTCTTGCGTGTGTCGACGTCGCCTGCCATGTCGCTGTCGCTGAAACCGACCAGGGATGCATCGGCTGCGCCCCTAGCATAGTAGCAGCCGTAGTGCTGCGTTCCCGCGACATACCTGATGATTTGCTTGACGGCAGCAAGGTGCTCCGTCGTTGGGGCCTCCATGAACCGGCTCACGTACCCGACAGAGTACGCTATGTCCGGGCGCGTGTGCACCAAGTAGCGCAGCGCACCTACGACGCTCCGGTACGCCGTCTCGTCTGTGGCCGGAGCAGAGCTCACCCTGCTCAGCTTGAAGCGTGGTTCCATGGGGGTATGGGATGAATTACACCCCACCAGGCCGGCCTTCTCGATGATCTTGCCTGCGTACGCCGCCTGGTTGAGGGAGATGCCGTTCGCCGTCTGCTTTACCTCGATCCCGAGGTAGAAGCTGAGTAAGCCCAAGTCGCTCATCCGAAATTGCTTCTGCATCTCCTCCTTGAACATGCTGATCTCGCCGTCGTTGTTCCCCGTGATGATGAGGTCATCAACGTAGACGCCGACGAGCAGGCGCGTTCTCCCGCACCCGCGTCCATAGACTGCGTGCTTCGAAGGGCTCCTGGTGAAGCCAAGTCCCAGCAGGCAACGGTCCAGCTTGGCGTTCCACGCCCGTGGGGCTTGCCGCAGCCCGTATTGAGCCTTATCCAGATGGAGCACCTTGTGTTCCTCCCCGTTAATGGCGTAGCCCGGTGGCTGCGTCACGTACACCTCCTCCTTCAGGTCCCCATTGAGGAAGGCGCTCTTCACGTCCATGTGGTGGACGCGCCAGCCCTCGTGCGCGGCGAGAGCGACTAGCAGGCGGACAGACTCAAGGCGTGCCACGGGGGTGAATACCTCCTCAAAGTCGACGCCCTGCTTCTGGACGAACCCCTTCGCCACCAGACGCGCCTTGTGCTTCTGAACGTTGCCGCCGGCGTCGCGCTAGAGCTTGTATACCCACTTGAGCCCGATGGCCTTGTGCCCTGCAGGCAGCTCAGTGAGCCGCCAGGTCTTGTTGGCGATGATTGACGCCATTTCCTCGTCCATGGCGCGGCGCCATGCTCCTTCTTCCTCTGCTTCCGCAAAGGTCTTGGGCTCGTCGATCTCGCCGAGGTAGAGCTCATCCTCGTGAGCCAGCATGACATAGTCTTCGTACTGCCGGTTTGGCTGCACGATGCCCTCGCGGGCGCGGGTCGTCATGTCGTGCACCGGCTCGTCGCGACGCTCTCCGGCTTCACCGAGGGGTTCGGCCTCGGTGGCTGGACTCGTTGGGGTGGCGCGCCGCGGGCTCGGTCCGCCCGCGCTGCGTGCACCATCCTCCTCCACGGCAGCTGGGCTCGCTGCGGTGCCCCCCTTCAGTGGCGATGCTGACTTGTCAGCTTCTGTGCTCGCCGGTGGGCGCGTCGTCGTACGAGTCACCGTGTAGGAGAACGTATCGACGGTGAATTCCACGCCCACTGGCGCGGCTTCGTTCGCCTCCCAGTCCCACCGTGCGCTCTCGTCGAAGACCACATCGCGGGAGACATGCACACGGTTGCGCGCTGGGTCGAAGACGCGATACGCCGCCGTCCCCAGTTCGTACCCGAGCAAGATCATCGGGACGCTCCGGTCGTCCAGCTTCGCCGCATGTGGTTTCACCACCTTGACATGGGCGACACAACCGAACACGCGTAAGTGGCTTACGTCAGGCTTGTGTCCGTGCCATACCTCATAGGGCGTCATGCCATCGACGCTCTTCGTCGGCGATCTGTTGAGGAGGTAGACTGCGGTGGTGACCGCCCCCCCCCCAGAAGCGTGCCGGGATCCCCTTCGCCTTCATTAGGCTCCTCGCGGCGGCGACAATCGTCTGGTTGCGCCGCTCCACCACTCCGTTTTGCTGTGGCGAGTAGGGCGCCGTCAATTGGCGTCCCATGCCCTCCTCGGCACAGAATGTGGTGAACGTCGCGGACGTGAACTCCCCCCCTTGATCTGTGCGGAGTAGACGTAGTTTCCGCCCAGTTTCCACCTCCACGCCGGCCTTGAAGTGCTTGATCGCCGTCGCTGCTTCGTCCTTGGTGGTGAGAAGCTTGAGCCACATATAGCGGCTCAAGGCGTCGACGAGGAGGAGAAAGTAGCGCTTGCCGCCGGCCGTGGCCGGCGCAATGGGGCCGCACAAGTCACCGTGGCCCAGATCAAGCAGGCCATGCGCGCGCCCCTTCGCCGCCTGCGGGAACGGGGCCCTCCTCTGCTTCCCCGCCAAGCAGCTGTCGCAGAGCTGCTGGACGTGCTCAATCATAGGGAGACCCCGCACCATGTCGTGGCACGAGAGCCTGCGGAGCGCGTCGAAGTTGAGGTGCCCGTAGCGCTCGTGCCACCTCCAGGCTTGCTCCCCGGCGTGCGCGGCGAGGCAGATCGGCTGTGTGGCGTTGAGAGTGACCACGTACAGACGATTACGCGCGCGCTCTACTCGGATGAGGAGCTGTTGCTGCTGGTCACGCAGGTGTAGTACGCCGTGCTCGATGAGGACTTGGCAGCCGTTCTCGTCTAGCTGGCCGAGACTGATGATGTTGCTGCGCAGACGGGGAATGTAGTACACATCAGTCAAGGCGCGATGCTCACCGTTGCGGCACGCGAAGATAATGGTGCCGCGTCCTTGGATCTCCACAAGAGACCCGTCCCCGAACTTGACCGTGCCAGCAATGCCGGTGTCGAGCTCGGAGAACACGACCTTTACGCCTGTCATGTGGTTGCTGGCTCCAGTGTCGAGGAACCAGACGTCGTCGGCATGGGCCTCCTCGGTGAGGAAGACAGACTCCTCAACCAGCGTCACGCTCGTGGGCACGTCCGTGGCTCGCCCGCCCGTAGGGGCGTCGCCGTGCGCCACCTGATGCGTGTCTGATGGCTGCGCCGTGGCCATCAGCAGCGCGGGTCCGCGCTCTTGGAGGGTGCAGGCCCTGGCTAGCAGAAGGCCTGCGTCGTCGTCGTCGACCCTGGCAAGGTTAGCCCTTGGTTGGAGCTGCGGTTGGGCCGCCGGTGGCTGCGCTGGCGCCGGCTGGCCCTGGCCTCTCCGTTCTCGTCGTGGCTCCTTGCAATCCCTGGAGAAGTGCCCTAGTTTGTTGCAGTTATAACACTTCACCTTGGACATATCACGGCCGTGCCGCTGCCCGCCGTTGCTGGGCTGCTTGCCTTGTCGTTGCCCGCTGTTGTCGCTGGCGCCACCGCTCGAGCCGGAGCCTTGCCCGAGTGCGCGCTGGTTTTTGCGCGCCTCCCACTCCTGCTCCGTGAACAGCAGCTGGCCGCTCTGGTTCCTCATGTCGCTGGCGCACCGCTCCTCCGCGGAACGAAGGCGGCCGACGAGCTCCTCTACCGTCAGCGTCGACAGATCGAGGAGCGTCTCGATGGCGCAGGCGATCTGCGCGTAGCGAGCCGACACCACGCGCAGTATCTTCCGGATGACGCGTACCTCCTCCAGGTCGTCGCCCAACGAACGGAGGTTGTTGGCGAGGCCGGTGATGCGCATGGCGAAGGCGTCCAGGGTTTCGCCGTCCCTGAACGTGATCTGCTCGAAGTCGCTGCGGAGGCGTTGGGCCGTCGCCTCCCTAACACGGGTCGCCCCTAGCCGCATCGTGCGTACGGCCTCCCAGGCTTCATACGCGGTGTTCTTGACGGCGAGGACGCCGTGCATCTCCGGGGGCACGGCTCGGATGAGTGCGGCGAGGGCCGCCATGTCCTCCCGATCGGTGACCATGCCGTCGCCGAGCATGGCCTCCCATAGGCCCTGCGCGCGGAGGTTGATCTGCATGATCCGGGCCCACTCAATGTAATTGTTGGGTGTCAGGGTGGGGTAGATAATTGCGCCGCCGTGCCCGCTCGCCTCCCGGATCACCCGCTCGTGGACGATCACCTCGCCCGGGTTCCTTCTGACGCGGCTGCGTCCGCGGCTCCGTCCCCGCGTCCCCGCCTGCGCCCGTGGCGTCGCCTCCCCGCCGAGTCCCTGGGCAGCTGCCGCCGGTGCCTCGTCGGCGCCGGGCTCCCTGCTACCCGCCATGGCCCCTCGTCGGCGGTGGCTCTGATGCCAATTGCCAGGCCGTCGCCGCGCTTCCTCGCTCTCTCCCGCTCTCGATGAACTCACAGAGACAAGTGTTTTTGCGCAGCGCACAACTTCTGCTGCTTTTCTGTTTTTCTTCTCCTCTTATTCTGTTCGTTTCAAACGGCTCGGCCGATTTGCACGCATCAACTCCACTCGCTCAAACGTGCCATCCCACGTCCACGGAGGGTGCGTGCTCACTGCGGCCACCTCCTACTCCTAGTCGCGCACGGCACGCAAAGATCGCGGCCATGCACCTTATAACATGCAAAGCAAACTAGGTAGCCGGGGAAACCGGCCCAACTACACTCGGTTCAGGGTTTAACTGACAGCCTGCATGCACTGATTCTTGATCCACTGCTTGCTTCTGTGCAGTCAGGTTAGTTTTGATAAGGGTTGTAAAAGTCACTGCTGCATGCGCTCTCCACTTGTTCAGGTTCTGCTCTTGTGCAGATGGCCATCCCACTAGAGATTACTAATTTAGCTAGAGAAAAAATAGATATCCAGCTCAGGAACGTTGAGAGCGTGCAGTGCAACACATGAGCAGTATAGATGCACGACTTCTCAAGACATGCTTGATTACATGATGCACGGCTCAAGTTCAACATGTCTAATGTCTAGATCTAAATCAAAATTAATTTCAGGTTATAGCTTTAGTTAATGACTTTTCTTTTCACATGCATATAACTTGATAGTTTGTTTTCTGATAGACTTTTGCAATATATTTTACTACTGTATCATGTGTAAAAATGCAAAGAGCTACAATAATGTCAACAAGTTTATGTATGCATATTTGATAAGTAATCTCACCATTCCTATAAAAATAGGTGAGATGAACCAAAACCATTCTATCCCCAACCAAACACAAAGATGCAAGAATCCACCTCCATCTAATTGCTCCAACTAAGCAAAAGAACGAACATAAGTAATTCCAGTGGAATGTAGCCATTTCATTCCTTTTCACTTCGTTCCCAAACGAAACACACCGTATGTGTGTGTTTCAGCCATCTATAGGATGTCACACCCACTCCGCCACTCTGGACTATCTTGTCTCTCCACCGGCTCTTTCCCATTTTCTGCAATCATTTCCTTTTCCTCTTGCAAGTCTTCCTTTAAAGTGCAGCTGGCATTTCTGGTGCACCCCACTTCTAAACTCCTAGTACAAATGCTAAGTCTCTCTATGAGCGACCATAAGTGTTGCCCAAGAGTTGTGTGTGTTAATTTGCCGTGGAGTCAGAAAAATGATGGATCCCAGGCTAGCAATGGATGGAGAGAGTTGGATGGTATGTATATATATGCACAAGGAGGGCCGCAGGCTTCAATTAATCCCTCAAAATTTATCATATGAATATGCTACTGCAGTAAGGACCTGCAAATAGAAGAACTTAAATTTGTTTTTAAGTTTGAAATAAAAATAAATCATGGGCATAATAAAAGAAGTTCACCTACTGATATCTAAGATGATGTCAGCACATAAATACTTCAACATTATATATTGAGTTGTTTTCCAACAAAAGTAAACAAAAATAAGATAAATACAATATGTATCTCACCACATGTGAAATATTGCTAGTTTTCTCCATATAGGGTACATACAATAACGTTGTTTTAACGGATGGCGATTGAACGGCATAGTATGCAGGATGACGATTAAACAGGGTATAACCAACACTTTTATTAATATTTCAGCAATTTTTTATGAAATTTGAAGAGTCTGTACCATTTGGCCTCACTGATTTTTGGGTCTGGCACCACTATTGCTCGGAAGCATGGGCGCTTCAGTCTCCGGAGGTAAAAGGATCCACAGTTTTGTTCTTTGTCAACGCACTATGTTCCTTCGTCAGCATGCGGGCCACCCTTTCTTTTGGCAACAATCAATCGAGGCCTGACTTCCAGTCGCAGTCACGGCCATTGCTTGTCAGAAAAGAAACATGCACTTCACTTGGTAAAATGAAACAGACAGAATTGGCTTTTCACTCCGCAGACTTGCAAGCCTGCTCATTATCGAAAAGGCAAGGCTAGGAGCAGACTTGCAGACCTGTTTTTGGCAATAAACTACGATTTGTGTACTGCCCTGTTTTTGCTCTGTTTCAGTTTTAGAACCTGAAATCTGGTTGGCTGGCTTGTTTCTTTTCCATGAATTCAAAGAGCAGCCAAGAAGAAAGTAAAGAAGACCTTAATCAACAATAAGTAATGCTAGATTTTAAGTCAAAGTTTTGCGCAATATGTCAACTCATGGACGCAGCTTTCAAGCCATGGAAAAGAAACCGACAACTACCATGTATATACAGTTCTGTTACGAGCTCTGTCTATGTGTTCCAACAAACAAATTGATATCAAACTTTCGGTCATACCATCACAGTTCAATCTGGAGTCAGAATCGGTAGTACCGAAGGTTCATTCTTACTTGATGGATGATACTAATGAAACCCATCATCAACACATCCGCATGTTCAGTAGTACATGCAGTTAATGTCCCCAGCAGGTATCTAGGTAACTTATATAAGAGCAAGTATAATAGGTCCTAGTCAGCTGGCTATAAGAAGTTTCAAATCAGCAAAATCCTAGTTGGAGGAGAGAGAAGGCTAGAGAGAGAAGAAAGCCGGCGATTCATCAGTCGCCGGGCTACAACACAAGCTACGAAAAAGTGAGGTGAGCATGCAGCCATCGCGAGGGATAAAGGCAGGCGCTTCTACCTACCAGCCAACCATTGCATGTCTTCTTGCATGCAGACAGTAAATACTATCGCTAACATACAGCCAGCTTATTATAGGGAAAATACACTTTGGTTCCTGGTTGTATATGCATCCTATATGGGGATTCTTTTTAAATATTTTAATAAAAAGTCAAAATAGGTAAGAACTATTTTGACAAAACACTTGACTTACATTTGCACTGGTATATAAATCTCGACGAAAAAAAAAACAAAAGTTGACCTCACAGCAAAAAAGACAAAATTTATTTGCTATTATAGGTCACTATTCACACTATATTAGCCAAAATTTTCTCTTTTTTAAAAGGAAGTCAAAGGGATATTTTTTTTGTGGATTCTTTTTCTCACGAGTACAATAGAAGGTCAAGTTTATTTCAAAAATATTTCCAGGATTTTTTGACTTTTTGTTGAATTACTATTTTTTTTTTGCCATATAGGGTGCATATGTCCCATAGATCAAAAATTCCCCTCCATTATTATACGAGCATCTTTTAAAGGAAACTTTAGATGATGTGGCGCTAGCATATAGCTAGCAGCCGGCTCTTCTATTAGCTTTGCTCTAAATACAGGCTAGACCAAATAACCACTGCTAGTACTAGAAACAAAAGAAAATAGGGAGGGATACATCCCGGCTCCAACTTGGTGTACCTGTCTGCTATGTACCTAGCAGGAAGTTAACTTGTCACTCCTTCTCTCCAAGAGTCAAAGCGGGATCATTCTTGTCTAGGCTGTCTTCTACATCCTCGACGTCTTCACACTCTGTTTCAGACCATGACCGCTCCTACAAAGCAAAACGAAACAGTGGCAAGTGCACATTAAGGCCCTAGCATATACACCACTGAACTGCTAATATGGAATGCGATCAACAGCAAGAGATTAAATAAAACAAATTGACTATATATATTACCTTGGGGTTGAAGTTTGTCTCCATGTTTGTTTCCTTCCACGCATTGCAATCATAGTCCAAAGAAATCAAGAGCAAGAGTTGCCTACATGTATCTTCATTCTGACTAACTGCGCTGCATTAGCATGCACAAGAAGAGCAGCAGATTCAGTTTGATCATGGGTATCAATCATTCTCGGTGTACACAGTGACATCTTCGAGCACGCTTGTATTGGTGTTCGAAGCTTCTTCGGCTCCAGAGCTAGGCAGTTTCTACCTCCTATGCTTTGCATGTGACCTCAACGTCAACATTATCATTCCTCTCTATGTACACCTTGGATTCCTGCTCCACTACCCGGAGTTAGAGGGAATATGACCCTCGTTCGGCAATTGTGGAATGAGGACATTGCGTCCACACGTCCAGTGATTTCTCCAGGATACGGGGGATCCCTCTTGGTTGGCCTCCGTGGATACTTCTTGCCATGGTCGTGTCACTCGTATCTTTTGGATTGTAGATGAGATCATGGTGTCCCATAGTGCACTCTCTGTGCTTTTTTTGCTGCCCACCCCAGTCTGTTTTTTCTTTCATTTACTTTCTAAGAGGATTTTAAATATTAAAAATTGAAAGTTCAAACTTTTCATAATTTCTTCAAATTTTAAAATTACTAAATGACACAAACTGTTTTCATCAAAATGGAATATTTAACCTTTCAGAGTTGCAAAACTTTTAAACAGGACACTAGCTAGCAGATGTTGAAATGAGTAGTTGATCCTCCCATGAGAAGTTTGGAGCCAGACCGAGGTAGAGGACCACTGCTAATGGATCGTGGTCAATGGCAGAAATGAGTGCTGGATCTTGTGTCGCGTGGTGGATCTCCTCCTCCGATTCAAGGATTTGGTGTCATGTAGTGGAACTCATCCTCTAAGCAGCAACTCCTCTAAGTAGCCGGGCGTTGGCCCCGGCCAGAAGTATCCGGTGCAGCTACGATGGGTACGGTTGTGTGATGCCCTATGGACTTTCTTTAGGTTCTTAATGTTTCACCTTTGATGGGCTTAGGACGGCCAACTGGTCTTTCTTTCCATCACTAACTTTGGTCCTCTGGCGCCCTTAAATGTAGACAGTTGAGGATTAGTTGGTAAAAATATATTCTACAAAAGATCTTCTCGCATGTACAAGTTTGTCCAGCCATTTGTGATCTCTTGTTCCCAGTGCCTCACATTCATATTGGTAGGCTTGTAGCATGTACGTACTAAATATCATACAATTGCTAACAATTTATACCTAGAACCACACATGCTCATCTTTGCTTAGGCGGGTACCTACCTTTGACAAGTGAACTCACTTGGGATCTTGCCTCCCTGACTTGTGACGTCTTGAGTTTCTCCACTATATATGGTGTGATACAGTTGAAGGAGCATTTCTAGGTGCATTTCTCATGTTATGCTGCCGTCATAAAGAATAGGGACAACAAAATGCCACAATAATCAAGAAAACTTCAAGGCCTTCTATAAATGCCTCCTGCTAACACTATTTGTACATAACTTATTTGTGGCATTTTTCATTTCCTCTAATGGGTGGAAGTAATTAAAATAAAGATTGAACCAAAATGCTCCAGCACAGTAAAAGAGCATTGCTAACTAGTGGGATATGTCACAAAGGTTGAAGATCATCACGTCTTGCTCATGAACACTGCAGAAATTATCTCACGTTGCAGGGCTTTCACGAGGGGCCGGTGGAGGTCCCTCGTGAACAACGAAAAATTGTGATGACATTCCTATCATTTTTGGCCCTTGGTAAACTAAAATTCAATTTCTTGTGAAAGAAAATAAATAACACAAATCACTGTGGAGATGATAGCCGCAGAGGGACAAAAGAGAGTAAGTAGTAGCAGAGGGACATACATATACATGCACCTTTCCTCCGTTATTATAATCAGGCTATTTCTTGTACCTGGAACTACATTTGTTTTTAGCTTTAGACTAACTGAAACTACTTTAGGGGAGATGGTTGATTAATAAGTGAAAACGAACACTGTATGAATATCAACATACATGATTAAGAGCATCTCCACTCGTTCGGCCCCCCATCGCACCAGCCGGCGCTTTTGTTGCCCTTCGGCCGGCACTTTTTTGGCCCTGGGGACGATCTAGTTCCCAGTCATGCCCCCAGGTTTCGGCCCCAAGACGCGTAAAATTTAAATTTGACATTTCGTGCTACCCAAAAAAATGCCACAAGTTCGGCGATCAACGGCTGCCACATAGTTCGGCGATCACCATGCCACAGTTCGGCGATCAATCATACTCGAAAGTTCGGCGTTCAAATGGAAGGGCGCGTAGGCAATGCATCAAACGGCGGCGTTGTCCTCCGGAGTCGGACTGGCGAGAGTCGGCGTTGGCACGGCTTCTGTGCTAGGCGTCGTGGAGGTATCATCGCTCGCACTTGGCAGCGGCGTTGGAGTCTGCGTGGGAGTTGGTGTGGTCGTCGACGGCATCTGGTTCAAGACGAGGCCGCGCTCCGTCAGGTACCACGCCTTGACCTAGTCGTCCATCTTCAACATGTCCGCCCCCATCAGGAATGCAAGTCGGTGTTCCTCTTCTTCGCGGCCACATTGGTCCAGAGTAGGTCGAGCATAACGGCGTTGTTCGTCATCAACGCCGACTACCGCGCCTCGAATTTCTCTTCCCTCTGAGCGGCGTGGTTCTTGGCGTCGGCATGCACTGCTTGATGGACGCGTGCAGCCGCTCGGTAGCCGGTGCGGCGTCCTTCGCCATCTTGGCTCGTTTGTTGCCATTAGGGCGCCCATCCGGCGCCCCCGGCGTGGGAGCGTCCCGCTTGTACGTCTCCTTGTCCTTGGCGAGGGTGCGCCGGACATCCGCCCACTTCTCACACGTCTCCATCCGGGAGAACACGTGGAGGTACATGAACTCTTGGCCGGTGTTGTTGTCGTGGCGGTACATGGCGAACATCTAAACCATTTGCGCCGAAGAACTAGAGTCGGCGACGTACACAGCGAAATGAAGCGAGAGCTAGCGTCTATGCATACCTGACTCTTGACGTTGGCGCCGCTTTCCGGGCGAGCCGCGATCTCCTCGACGATCCTATGCCATTTGTTGCAGGCCGTTAGGATGAGCGCCATGGCCTTAGCGCCGCGCTACATGTGGATGGTGGCAACGTAGGGATCGACTAGCTTGCGCTCATTGAACTCTTACTTATGCGCTCAAAATACGTGTCGGCGTTCTGGTTCGTGCCGGTGATCGGGTCGACGTAAACGGTCTTCCATGCTTCGGCGAGGAACTCGTCTTCTTTGGACATCCACTTGACGCGCGGATCGCCTGTCCTAGCCCGCCGCTTCTTCTTTTTGCCTTTCCTTGCCGGCGCCGGTGAGAAGCTGGCCGACGACCTGACGCTTTGTGGCGACGGTGAGAAGCTGGCCGGTGACCCGACGCTCCGCTGGCTCCAGGCAGCTTGCGGGTCGTGGCCGCTGGGCGGATTCATCATCCCGCGTGAGGCGCCTCTGCCTACTCCGCCGCCGCTGCCGACGGCGCCGCGTCCCACGCCCTCTTGGCATTGAGCCTGTTCCACCGTTCGGTGATGACAGCCTCCCGGCGTTGAACCTCCTCCTTCTAGTCGGCGTTCGACATGCCCGGTGGTTTTGCCGCCGGCGCCCTCGGTTTCTTCTGCTTTGGCTGGGTAGCGTCGGCAACGGCAGCGTCACGAGGGGCCGTATACCTTTGGCGGAATGGTGGGATGGCGGCCGGATGGCGGGGAGAGGAAG
>NC_041387.1:2574111-2576366 GCF_002162155.2 Triticum dicoccoides
GCAGGAGAAGAGGGGAAAAAGGGGGGGGGGGATGGAGGGAAATGGTGGGGAAAAGCGGCGGATCGGCGGGAAAAGGGTTGTGTCTTGCCGACAGAGCGGACCCACGCGCCTTTTTGCTTCGGCCAGTGCCCTTAGGCGGCCCGGGGGGCTTGGGTTTGGCTCGGGTTTGCTGGCTGTTATTTCGACCCAAACCGGCGATAAACTAGGTCCAGGGGGCGCGGCTGGGCCGATTTTTCGGCGTCGGCGCTAAAAAAGAGCTTGTTGAATAACTTGTATGTAGTAAGTGTTGTTATGACAGTTTTGACAAATCTAAATGAACATTGTATGATGTGAATATCAACATAGTCCAGTGCAGCTTCAAGTTGCTACTGCTACCTTCCTTGAGCTTGTTGATGAAGATGGTAGGTAATCTTATACTGCTGCTACTTTAGCTGCTGTATGACAGCCATTAAATAAACTAGACTAGTTGGGACTCATCAGCCTATTTTGTAACTATGAATCATCGAATGAACTTAATTTGCCGATAAGAAAATCCGAGGCACCGGTGGCTATGATGGACCGCGACAAGGGAGGCTGCGGACTGGTCAAGGGCCACGTCGCCCGATGGGAGCAGCATGGATCACGAGCAAAGATGTAGTAATTGACCAGACCAAACATACATCACAGGGATATAATGTCTTGCCAAAAAACGAGATACACTGAACAATATGATCCCACAAATAACTTCAGTGTAACAAACAGAGTAGATATATGACCTTCATTTTTTAGTGGAGCAAGGTTAGAATGACATTTAGTTTGTAACAGTACTAAAAAAATCAGGATAGAACATATTAGCTCTATCATCATAAATGGGCATTGCACTGTGTTGGATGGATGGAAAGGAGTTCTAGATACTACCCTTGAGATTTGCTAGAATGAACAGCAAGTTGGAGTAATGAGAGAAAAAAACAATTTATAATCCCTAACTTCACAGTAATAGTCGGTGAGATGGAAAACAAACCTACACAGCATCAACTACTAATCTAGCTAGGTTAGCTTATTATACGCCAAAGCCGTGGAGGAAAAACAAGAATATCCAAACAAGTAGATCAAAAGAATCTGGAGCATTCAACCATGATGATGCCGTTGTTGTGTTGCTGCTAGATCAAGGGGAACCACGAGGAACAGCAAGATGCATCATTTCATTACCGTTTCTCGAACTATTCTTAACGTGTTCCCGGACTACTAGCTCAGATGACTGTCTTGCACTACTTAGTCAGATTTCCGTTGCCTCCCAATCACACGCAGCGTAGCCACGTAGTAATAATTGGCCTACTCATCTATAGTGACTCAAATCACGCAGCAAGGCAATTCCCACAACCACCGAATATAGGAGTAGCTGCCTAGCCCGGCCAAAACAAGTAGTGCATGGGATCGTCACGGAGGATGCCAATTTTATTATGGAAACCGTGGCACCGGCCAATCTGACATTTAACGATGAGACGGTCTCGTACTTGACTCACCCACCTACGTTCTGCATGTGACTAGCTTCCTTGATTCGTTTAGCTACAATTTAAGCCTCAATAGAAATAATGGCACTTTCAGTTCGAATTAAGTTGCAGCAAGAGAAACAAGCTAGTGTATTATTTAAGGCGATGATACTCTCTCCTGTTCGCAAAGCATAATTTTTTCCGCACAAAAGTTCTGTCCAACATTTAAAACATTGGCCACCGTTTTGTAAATTATTTTGTGATGATGTGCACTAGAGCAAATATGAGATTTGGAGTCGGTTGACCATCTGTTTCCGGTGAAATAGTTTCATTTAACACTAAGATGGTAATTAATTCCCATGGTTTTAAATATGATATTGTCTCACCTGAAAAGTATCGATTGAGTTTTAAAAAATCGACTTAGGTACTCCACCCATCCATTTTTACAGGGCCTAACCTATGAGATTTGGAGTCGGTTGACCATCTGTTTCCGGTGAAATAGTTTCAGTTAACACTAAGATGGTAATTAACTCCCATGGTTTTAAATATGATACTGTCTCACCTGAAAAGTATCGATTGAGTTTGATATCAAAAATCGACTTAGGTACTCCACCCATCCATTTTTACAGGGCCTAACCTATGAGATTTGGAGTGGTTGTCCATATGTTTCCGGTGAAATAGTTTCAGTTAACACTCAGATGGTAATTAACTCGCATGGTCCATGGTTTTAAATATGATACTGTCTCACCTGAAAAGTATCGATTGAGTTTGATATCAAAAATCGAC
>NC_041387.1:2576495-2595140 GCF_002162155.2 Triticum dicoccoides
CCAAAACCATAATTACAAGGGCAGATTAGCTAGATGTGGGATGCCTTCAATTTCTCCATCACACTTAATAGAACGAGTCACAAACTTGCCAGTGCGGCATAAAAGGAAGGAACAAAGTGATACCATTGGGCCACAAACTTGCACATGACGAGGCAGCCGCACTAGCCAGTAGAGGGTGTCGGCTCAAGGCAAAAGAGGTGGCGGCGATGGCGGGGTCTAGGTCAGGGTCATCATGGGAACGTGCGGGCAGGACCAGCTAGCCACCGCTGACGTGCTCGTCCTCAATGGTGCTGCATGTATCAGTAGCGGAAAAAACCCAATGCGAACACATAATGTGCTATGAAGGGTTCAACTATCTGCTTGAAAGCATCCATTAAAGTTAGATAGTGATTGTTTTAATAGGAAAGGTTCAACAATCTTCTCGAAAACATCCATTAAAGCAAGAGATAATTTGGACCATTTGATTTTGCATCGAAGAGCTTATGTTAATTGTAACAGTTAGCTTTGTATTTTGCATCAAGCGCAACTGGGGCAGCTCTGAGACAGATTTCCAAGCAAGCACAGAAGTCCCAGAAGATCCTTTTGATTATGAATTCATGACATATGATGTTAATGCTTGAGCAAGCAACGCCAGCACCGCATAAGGTAAAAACCAGAGGAAATCTAGTAACACAGTGTATGCAGCGATAAGAGGAAGTTCACAAGATAAATGGATGACATGCAAAACTAGCTCCAGGGACAGAGATGCAACTCTTTTTTAAAAGCGATGCCGACAACTTGTAGGCTCACAACATATAACCAGGAGAGTTTTCTTGGTAGTGAGAAAGAGAGCGGTTTTTCCTAGCTCGGCCTACGTGGTACCCCATATCACAACCATCCATTCTGGCATTTGGTTCATGTGGATGTGTGCATCATTCCAGAAATAAGCAACTAGAGCCAAACCCTCAGAGCTTAATCCTCTGCTGCGGAGCACATGACCTGATTTGACTTGTGTCCATCAAACCAGCCCCGTTGTATTCTTTTTTCCACTATTGACGCGTGAACAGGCAACACTCTTGGCTCTTCCTCCTCCCTCCTGTTGCCATGTGCAAATGATTTCGTGCAAAGGCAGACACTCTCTGTTGAAACTTCACTTTTCCATCCAACATCTGACAAGCTTCTGCATGCTTCATACAATCATATTCTCTCCTCTGTTTTTTTTCTCTTTTAGAAACTCTCTCCTTTTTCTTTCTACAAACCTCTTAATACTAATAACATGCATGACAGCACAAAAGTGAGCGTTAGATGTCAAAAACTGAGTCAATTATTTGAGGTAAAAAAACTGGGTCAATTATTCGAGATGAAATAAACTGGGTCAATTGAAAATATGCATGCGCTACAGTGTGAGGAGACAGCTACAGTACCCTAAGCCTAGCTCTTCTCATACAGGCTCTCTCCCTCTTGCACAGCATTAACTACTCTCTCTCGCTCTCCTCTCTCTGTCCCCTTCACGTGGTCTTGCCTGCAGCCTGCATGCACCTATGCCTACTTCACTGTAAGCGAGAAGGAGCCACGTGATATAAGTACACCCGTCTCTGATAATCGTCTGACATTGCTTTACTGAATTGCACATATCTCAAGATGAACCAACGACCGAGATAGTGAGTACCAGGTAGCTCGAGCTTCACTACAACTTTCCTAGTGAGAAAACTAAAGTCAACTGTGATAAATGAGCAATTCATGTCTAATTGCCAAAATAATTGCAGTTTTATAGTTTAGAAGCCGATATTGTTCTTACCAGTACTACAAGCAAAATTGTCCTTGTCCATAATATAAGTTGGGCTCAATCTGACCCGAATCTCGTAGGGCATGTCTGGTTCGGGAACGAAGTAGAATGGAATGTCATGGTTCCATTCCACTGCAGCGGGTTGGTTCCGTTCTCATGTTTGGTTGACGTAGTTAGGTGGAACGGAATCGATACATTTCAGTGTTTGGTTAGGGGAACCGAACGAAATGAATTTGGTTAAACTCACCTCTTGCATAAAAATGATGAGATCTTCCTCTGAGATTACCTCTGGAAATTACCTCATGGAAATGGAACAGAATTTCTATTAACAAATTATTAGAATTAGCAGCAAAATTTCTATTGTAATATAATATAGACAATTTCTAAATTCAGTCACTATGTTGGTTTTTGATCTCTAGATCAGATCACCAAGGATCGACAACGTACGTGTATGTGCTAAGCTAGCACACACGCAGGCCGCTGGACGGATTATCCTACAACACGCGTACGTGCAACTCCTGTACGTCGAGCTGGCTTCGGCTAGCAATGACTTGATCGATCTCCCTTGGACTCGAGTAACCAGGCGATAGAGGAAAACGCAGACTGATGGATTGTTGGCCACAGCCTCGTGTCAAGCCTGTTATACCCTGTATTGCCTTTTCTGATCTGGTGTACCCGCTTATTTATATGCATAAGATAGACTACTAGCTATCAGGACTCGGTGTACTACAGCTAATGCTACTAGTTATTCGTTGGAGTACTGCTCGGACTACTACGACCGTGTTTAATTCTAACACACTTTTCAGAAGAAATTAGTTAACCCTTGGTTTGCTTTAGGTAGAGAATGTTTGGAGGATCACACCATAATGACACAAAATAAATTGTTACATCTATAAATAATTTCTATTACCATGGACACTTCATAGTTCATGCTCCCGCATGCACCAAAAATTCAGAGTTCGGAGTTGGCATTACCACACACGCATCCAGCATGCAAACAAGTTCAGAAATTCAGAGTTCAGAGTTAAAACGTTGGCGTGAGTAGATCAATCCGGCTCCATCCTAGAGAATGCATGGTGCCTGAGGTAGAAGAACCACATGCCGCCGCCAGCCACAGTCTGCCCCTTTACACCGTCTTTCACGCCACCCACCTCCGCTCGCCTGCTGTCCTCTGCTAGTCCGCCGTTGCACTAGTGCATACCATCAGAGAGGGAGAGATGGCGTGGAGGCAAGGGAGAGCCAGCGCCGGAGAGGAAGAGCCGTGTAGGTGGCCTGCGGCGTCGCAGACCGAGAGGAGAAAGAGACGAGGGGGTTGCGACGCTGAGTTTATGGGTGACTGAGAGTCAGGAAGGGTGAGAGCGAGGTGTTCTGCGTCGTCCGGCTGATTTGGAGGCATGACCAGGTTTGGCATATCGAGCGAATATGTTGTTCCAGGAACGAAGGGGTTCTGATTCCTCGTATGGACCAAACACGAGAATGTGCCTAAGGGACGGAACGGACCTGCTACATTCCACCTAATGACACAAACCAAACACAGCTGTAAATGAGAAAAAATATGAGCTACTCCTCCGCCCCAAAATATAAGAACGGTTTTAACACTAGCATAGTGTCAAAAACGTTCTTATATTCTGGGACAGAGGGAGTACTATTTTAGCTGTATCCAGTATTATTATTATTATATGAATGACATATCATACTCCATAACAAAGCTGCAGTACAATCTAACGGTCAGGAACAGTGCTGTTAAATCCTGAGACTTGACTGACAGTCCTGCTAGAATTTCAAAAATCAAAACATAATGATCAGTCATATTTATGCACTTCACCATCAGAAGCAACTCAGTTTTATCCACAATAGAAATCTGAAAGGTATATTTCAGTAAATAACTTTACTACCAGAGGTGTGTGAGAAGGCAGATTCTGTGACCATACAAATTATTCATGTGCATACTTACGTATGAGGTTTCAGAGCTTGAGCAGGCATACAAAATTTCCTTGTATCAGGTGATAAAATAGAAACCTGATCATATCAAACAGCTAAAAGAAAGGGAAAATCATGGGCAGCAGACACCAAAAAAGGAGAAATGCTTCGGTTGCATGCAGAATAAAAATGTGGTTGATGTCTCATGTGTTTCTATAAGTCCATAGCTACATAAATCCATGCAGCAAACATAGAGTAGCATCAACTTGAGCGAAATTTTGCAGATAAATATGCAGAGGCTCTAAAGGATCATATAGCTACTGAACATTGATGGTCACACTTTTCCTAATAAACCTGTCTTAAGTTTCTTCTAAGGAGGAAAGTGGAGCTAGGAGGGTGGCAGCGGCAAACTGTAGAATGATGAGGATGACAGGTTCAGGCCACTATAGAGCCAAGAATGAGTGTCCAAGCCGAGCATGGCGGTCATTGATTGTAGGAGTCTAACCTTCCTAGAACTAGACAGCAGCCATAATTCTATGCATATACTATACGTTATAACATACGAGCATTACCTGTCCCTGCTGCATACGGTGATTTAGTGATGTGAGGTTCATTATCACAGTTAAATCATTAGCAAGACTCGGAAGATAAATTGTAGATAGATATTCACTTCACAAAGACTATTAAGTATTAACCCAAGTCATTAATAACGAACACAAGCTGAGACAATTAAATCCAACAAATTCGACTTCCCGGACAACCGTACATTAAAGTAGAACAACCTACATACTACAGAGGTGCAATCTCAGCGTCAACCACATCACATGCTACAGCATATGGAGCAGACTAAACCAACTAGACATTTTTCTTCATTTCAGCAACCCATGTATAACTCGAGGTACCTGCAGAACAATCAATGTCATGTGAGTAACCCAATTGGTACTACTCATTCCCAGAAGAACTCAAATTTCTGCATGATTTCAACAGTACATTTTAACTTTTCCATTGTGCAAATTATATAATTTAAAAGAATCTAAAGCTGAATCATTGTGCTAATCAAAATTATACTATTAAAAGAACAATAATACAAACAGAGAACAACAATAGAAGAACAATATTCTGTAATGGTTGACAGCAATGTCCTCATGTTTTTTTGCTACATGAGTACATATGATCGCAGTAGGTCATAAAAGATCAGTGACTGGATGCGTCAAAGAGAGGCAAAGACTAGACTTCTTAGATTGATCTAGACGATCAACAACATATTATTTAGAAATGTGGGAACTAGACAGTTTAGAATTTATTCACATTAATGCATTACAACCTACAACAATAAATCATGCATCATGTTCTAAACCAAGTATACAAGACAAAAAGATATGCTGCCTTAAAGATATACAAATAACATGCACAAAAATTTACCTCACTCATTCAAACCAAGATAGCACATTACTATATCACAAGTGTTCAAAGTTCCAGTTCCACCCATTTCCACCCAACTCCCCTGCCTAAAACCAAAAGAAGCAACAAAAAAATGATGAAAATTCAGAAAGAAGTTGAATCAATGGGAAAGCAATATGTGCAAACCGCTATATATTTATGTAAGAAGAGGGAAAATGACTCCACATCTATTGCCAAGTGCAAAACAAGAATGATAAAACGGTTCAGATGCTCAAGAAAAATGCATTTATCTAGAACTCCATTGTCAAGAAAGCCAGTACCATTTATGACCAGTGTGCAAAAATGAAATATGCACGTTTAGCATCACATAGTACCATTCAAATTATATGAAACGGTAATACTTTCCACTAACAAATTAAGTATGTGCTGTTATGAATTGATGAAGACAAAGATTATCTTGCACATACATTTATTGGATAGAACAACATAACGATCTTTTAAGCTTTCAAATGTGCCAGTGGGTTAACTATTTTACATAGGAGATTGTTTCCTCATATTTTTCTTAGTGTAGTTATAGCCAGTTTCCAATTTTTATAAACCTCCTGATGGAAAGATCATTAAATGGACAGAGTCATATTTAGCATTTAGAAGTGGCAGGGCATCAAAGCAATAGATATCCGAAATCCATCTTTAATGTAGCCCAGTAATAATAAGTTACATCACCATACATCACAGGCACAACAAAGAAACAAACAGCTCAATGTATCCTGATCGATCCTTAATCATATTAACAATGTTGCAGCAATCACATACCAAAAGGAACTGTAATGAATCGCCGCAAAACAAACTAATGGATTTTTTTGGTTGTGCAATGTAGATAGGGAGGGATTACCTGCAGTGTAGAAATTATGGTAGGGATAAAACATGTCGATGCACATGTCATTTCTTTTAATGATATGTTTGATCTGCATTGAGTCAAGTTGGATCATGAAGTTGCCAATCCCCGTAGACAGAACAATCGCATTTGTGTCCTCGTCATACCCCACGATAAATACCAAAGGCTTTGTGCTTGGAAGCAACACCTCCAAAGGAATGGTTTTCTGCAGCAACACCCATCCGACAACACCGTCACAGTTAAGTTTCCTTTCCCATAATTGGACGGTCAGTCCCGACAAAGCAGCGAGGCCTAGTCCACCATCCTCCATCCGTAAGAGCTGAAAAGACCAGCCACCGATAGCGTTCTTGTCTGTCGGCTTCTCAATCACAGCAAGACTCTGCATTTCAGTATCAAACACAAGGGCATCACCTCCACAAATCGCCCAGCAAAGCACATTTCCGACAAGGATGCTGTACCTTGTCCAATGAATTTTATTTTCTATCGCCGTCGAGAAAATATCTCCCCAACTACGAGATGTGGAGTCATAGAGAGAAGCGAATGCCTGCTCGTATCTGTTGCAGATCAAGACCAATTTGAACGGCCCCCTGATGCAATCTCCGTGCACGTGCCCATCTTCGGCATTAGCACAAAGCACCGCGGCATGCCAGGCATAGAAACTACTCGTTGGACCGTCGTGAAGACCCGGTGAAAAAGGCACACGATGTTGCTGGCCGGTGAGAGGATCCCACACGACGGCCTCACGCCGACCCCCGTTGACCAGGACGGCAAGGCCGTTGCGGCAGCCCATGAAACGCCACTTCCCCATGGAGCTTTGTCTCTTTGGCACCAAGAGACGATTGGCATGGATGCGGTCAGGCGCTTCCAGGATGGGATTGAAGTCGCAGACTACGGTATAACTTTGGTTGAAGAAGCCGATTAGCGGGGGTTTCCCGTGGTGTTTGCGGAAGCGTTGGACAAATTGGGGGTCAGAGAGGACGGTGCGCCAGCGCTTGCATACGGCGGATGCACGTGGGAGGGAGGATGGCTGAGGAGGGAGGCGCAGTAGGATCTCCTGCAGAATGTCCTCGTCTTCCAGTGGAGGTGCCGTCGCCGGCGAGAAACGGCGGCGGCTCATACTTCAGTCTAGGGTTCCTGAAAGCAAAGATCGGAAAATAATCATCAATCAAGAATGTTAAAACGAAATCAAAATTGGGAAATCACGATCTAGGAAAGGAGTAGTAGAAACAAGGGGCCTCACCGTTGCTTCCAGGGGCCGTGCCGGAGCGCCCCCGTTTGTCGCTTCAACCGTCAAGGAACTAGGGTTAGGGCAAAGGACGCTGGTGGCTGGGCCAGGGACGAGCGGAGGAGGCAGGGAGAGGCGCGGCCGACAGATGGAGAGGTTTGGCCGAGGGCAGGAGGAGCGCGGCCGACGGAGGGAGAGATTTGGCCGAGGGCAGGAGGAGCACGCCGCCGGCGCGGGAGGAGCAGCCGTGGCTGGCCGCCGGCGCTGGGAGAGGCGCACGATCTGAGAGAGCGATGCGGGTTTTTTTTTTGGTTTTGAGATATTCTTTCTTTTCACGATGTGAGGGGTCTTTTCCACTCTGATGTGGAGGCAATTATGTAAAAAAAAAAACAGATATGACCATCCACGAAAATATGGGGAAAATTGGGAGCAAGAGGAGCGTCCTGCAACCACAGTTCAGTCCAACGATCAGCTCTGGAAATATATATCAGACAATCTGCAACCCGATCGTGTGTATGGTTACCCCTAAAAAAAATGTAACATACGCGAAGCCTCATATCTTTACCAAGCATCTCCTTCATTTAGTTGATGGCTCTACCTTGAACGCATCAGTACAACCCCAGCTAAAAGCACGGCTTGACAAAATATACTCACGTGCGCTACCGCCAATGAGCACATCCAATGTGGCATCATTATTGCATGTGTTGACCGAACGAACCACTAAGACCACAATACACCCCTCCGGCGTGGTTTCCTATTCATCGGCCTGCGGTGTCCATTTGCCGTGGTGCAGTCAGTGGGGTGGTCTCGGATACCGGGGTGGCACCCCTGGTGGTGGGAGCCGTGGGGCTCGTGGGCGGAACTCATTGCTCGGGTGCGGGTTTGTCGCCACGGCCGTGTGTGCGGCGTGGTGGCCAATGCTTGGCAATCCGTGAGGGCGGTGCGACGACTGTTCTGGCGACTTGTGGCACCAAATTTTGGAGGAGAATTCTTGCCAAGGGACTTTCCTTGCCTTGATTCGGCCAGGCCGACGACAGCTGTAGCCGTGGGCGTCGTACCCTTCTTTAAGGTATCGTTGTGGCTACTCCCCTTGCTCTGGGTAGCTCTTCTTGCTATCGTCGTGGGCGTCGTACCCTTCTTGGTGCAGACCTTGATCCTTTCAATCAGTCGGCGGCGACACTCCGGTGTCGTATCCTTCTTGAAGGCGCCGCCTTGGAGTCGTATGTTTATCAGGCGCAGCTTCGTTTCTTGGTGATGTTGGTTCACGATGGAGGACCTCGGCGTCTTTCAAGCCCAACTTTGTCCGTTGCTTGGAGTGATTTGGGGTGGTGTGTTGTTCTTCTACATCGTTGTATCTTGCCCTGGGTGTGTCTTCTGGCATCAAGTTATATGAGATGTGTGGTATGGCCGTTGTTTTATATATAAAGTCGGGTGCGAGGCTCTTTGTTACACCCTTCCGGCGTTGGGTGCCAACTAGTTTGCATATATACCCTCATTGCCTTCCACTTTTCACTTGTCTCACCAATGGCCCTCTTCCACTTTACAGGTTCCCTTCCATTATTCAATTTAATTTGTTTCGGTGAGGATATATATATCTCTACTAAACTTCCTGGCTGCTTCAATTAATAGGTGCGGCCAGCTTCCCATGCATTGTGTCGCTCCGATTATGCCAGTTTTGGTAGAGAATGTTGGGTGGACTGTTGATATATCATGAATTAGTTAACCCTTGGTTTTTGCTTTAGGTAGAGAATGTTGGGGGGATCACACCATAATATCACAAAATCAATTGTCGCATCTATAAATAATTTCCATTACCATGGACACTTCATAGTTCATACTCCCGCATGCACCAACAATTCAGAGTTCGGAGTTGGCATTACAACACACGCATCCTGCATGCAAAACAGTTCAGAAATTCAGAGTTCAGAGTTTTAAGGTGGGCGTGAGTAGAGCAATCCGGCTCCATCTTAGAGAATGCAGGGTGCCGGAGGTAGAAGAACCACATGCTGCAGCCAGCCCCAGCCTGCCCCTTTACACCGTCTTTCACGATACCCACCTCCGCCCGCCTACTATCATCTGCTAGTCCGTCGTCGCACTAGCGCATGCCATCAGAGAGGGAGGGATGGCACGGAGGCAGGGAGAGCCAGTGCCGGAGAGGAAGAGCTGGGTGGGTGGCCTGCGGCGTCGCACATCGAGAGGAGAAAGAGACAAGGGGTTTCATGCGCTGAGTTTGTAGGTGAGTGTGAGTTAGGAAGGGCGAGAGCGAGGCCTTGTGCGTCGTCTGGCCGATTTGGAGGTATGACCAGGTTTGGCATATCGAGCGAATATGCCATTCCAGGAACGAATGGGTTCCGACTCCTCGGATAGACCAAACACGAGAATGTGCCTTAAGGACGGAACGGACCAGCTACATTCCACCTAATGACACAAACTAAACACACCCATAAATGACAAAAAAAACTAGCTACTATTTTAGCTGTATTCAGTCTTATATGAATGTCATATCATACTCCATAGAAAAAGCTGCAGTACAATCTAACGGCCAGGAACAGTGCTGTCAAATCCTGAGACATGACTGACAGTCCTGCTAGAATTTCAAGAGGCAAAACTTAATGATCAGTCATATTTATGCACTTCACTATCGGAAGCAACTCAGTTTTATCCATAATACAAACCTGGAAGCTATATTTCAGTAAATAACTTTATCCATACGTAATTGATGGATCATATGGCTACTGAACATTGATGGTCACACTTTCCCTAATAAAACTTTTTTTCCGGGTGACTTTCCCTAATTAACCTGTCTTAAGTTTCTTCTAAGCAGGCAAGTGGAGCTAGAAGGGTGGCAGCGGCAAACTGCAGAACGATGAGCATGACAGGTTCAAGCCGCCATAGAGCCAATAATGAGTGTCGAAGCCGAGCATGGATTGTAGGAGTGTAACCTTCCTAGAACTAGGCAGCAGCCATAATTCTATATCTTATAACATACAAGCATTATCTATCCCTGCTGCATATGGCGATGAAGTGATGTGAGCTTCATTATCACGGTTAAATCACTAGCAAGACTCAGAAGATAAACTATCGATAGATACTGACTTCACAAAGACTATTAACCCAAGCAACTCTATAAGTCATTAATAACGAACACAAGCTCAGACAATTAAATCCAACAAAGTCTACTTCCAGACAGCCGTACATAAAAGTAGAACAACCTACATACAAAATGGTGCAATCTCAGCGTCAACCACATCACATGCTTCAGCATATGGAGGAGACTAAACCAACTAGACATTTTTCTTCGTCTCAGCAACCCATGTATAACTCTAGGTACCTGCAGAACAATCAATGTCATGTCAGCACCCAATTGGTACTACTCACTCCCAAAAGAAGTCAAATTTTGCATGATTCCAACAGTATATTTTAACTTTGCCATTGTGCAAATTATATAAAAGAATCTAAAGCTGAGTTATTGTGTGAACCAAAATTATACTACTGTAAGAAAAAAAATACAAACGGAGAACAACAATAGAAGAACAATTATTCTGTAATGGTTGACAGGGTACCTTGAACCTCTCTAGTTGACATGTCCTCATGATTTTTTGCTACATGAGTACATATGATCGCAGTAGGTCATAAAAAAACATTGACTGAATGCCTCAAAGAGAGGCAAACACTAGACTTCTTAGATTGTTCTAGATCAACAGCATACTATTTAGAAATGGAGTGGGAGCTAGAGAGTCAAGAAATTATTCACATTCATGCATTACAACCTACAACAATAAATCATGCATAATCTTCTAAACTAACTAGACAAGACAAAAAATATGCTGCCTTAAAGACATACACATAACATGAAGATAAATTTACCTCAATCATTCAACAAGATAGCACATTACTAGATCACAAGAGTTCAAAGTTCCAGCTCCACCCATTTCCACCCAACTCCCCTGCCTAAAACCAAAAAAACAATGAAAATTCAAAAAGAAGTTGAATCAATGGGAAAGCAATTTGTGCAAACCACTATATATTTATGTAAATGGAAGAGGGAAAAGTAGCTTTTGTGGCAAGGATAGTAAATGACGCCACATCTATTGCCAAGTGTAAAACAAGAATGATGAGACTGTTCAGATGGTCAAGAAAAATGCATTTATCTAGAACTCTATTGTCAAGAAAGCCTGTACCATTTATGACATATGTGCCAAAGTAAAATATGCACATTTTAGCATCACATATGCCATTCAAATTATATGAACCAGTACTTTTCCAATAGAAAAATAAGTATGTGCTGTTATGAATTGATAAGACAAAGATTATCTTGCACATTTATTTATTCAATAGAACAACATAACGAGCTTTAAGCTTCCAGATGTGGCAATGGGTTAACTATTTCACATCGCAGATATAGTTTCCTCATATTTTCTTATTGTAGTTATAGCCAGATTCCGATTCTTATAAACCTCCCAATGGAAAGATCATTAAACGGACAGAATCATAGTAAGCATTTAGCAGTGGCAAGGCATCAAAGCAATAGATATCCGCGTCCAGCTTTAATTTCGGCCAGTAATAATAAGTTACATCACGATAAATCACCGGCACCACAAAGAAACAAACAGCTCAATGTATTCTATTCGATCCTTAGGGGTTGTTTGGAATTGGATAGCTAATTTTTAGAGAACCTGTTAGCTAAAGAACGTGTTTCAGGGCCTAACTAACTAAAACTTGGTTTGGCTAATCGAACTAATCCTTGGATAAGAAAAACTTGGTTCTTGTGATACTCAGATTTTGCTTTTTGGACAACCGGCTGCGATACGTTTTTGTGCAAACGCGTTTTACAAAAATAGGTCCTGACTTGTGTTGTGTGGCATGCCGTTGATCATCATGGAGAAGAACGCCTTCCACCACCACAAGGCTGGAGCTGGCGCCAATGCCGGCACGCTGATTTGCGGCAGCCACGAAGGACGGTGGCGGACAGCGGATGGAGAGGCGACTATGCCAGTGTACGACCATGCTGACGGCGACCTCGTGGTCCTCCCCATGGCACGATGCGCTGCCCGCTTCCCTCAAGAGACAGAAGTGTGACTCCCCGACGCTCGTTGTATAGCCCCGGCATGGCCGCAGATGTGTGCTTGACTGCAATGAGTGCGCGCACGACACCAGGACGGCGGAGTACTTCCATGGCAACGGCATGCAGCAGCCCATGGTAGTCTTTGCGGGGAAGACGAGCTGGGCGACCAGGGTAAACGCCCTGCCGGCGGCTGCACGTGGAGTCGTGTTGGTCAATTAGCCGAGCAGCAGCCCACGGCAGATTCCATGCTCGGGGTGACAACCTCCGTGACTTGGGGAAGAGCCCGCTGGCGACCATGGACGAGATCCTTGTGGCCGGAGGGGACGCGAGCAGCAGCAACGAAGGAGTCCTAGACTGGATCTTGGAAGGTTGTCAATGCCGGCCGAGTGGGGAAAGCAGGAAGAGATCATGCCTGACATACGAGAGAATAGGCTAATCGCTATCCAAACAAGGAATAATACATCACCGATTTGTTACTTTCCTGACCCAAACATAATTTTCCATATACTATTTGTTGATTAAAAAGATTGTAAAACGGGTTTTCTTAAAAATAGGCTAAAAACTGATTTTCTATATACTCGTGGCTAAAGCTCCATATCCAAACAACCACTTAATCGTATTAACAGTAATGAATCCCAGCAAAACAAAATAATGGACTATTTTGGTTGTGCAATGTAGATAGGGAGGTATTACCTGCAGTGTAGAAATTATGGTAGGGATAAAACATGTTGATGCACATATCATTTCTTTTAATGATATGTTTGATCTGCACTGAGTCAAGTTGGAGCATGAAGTTGCCAATCCCCGTAGACAGAACAATCGCATTTGTGTCCTCATCATACCCCACGATAAGTACCAAAGGCTTTCTGTTTGGAAGCAACCCCTTCAAAGGAATGGTTTTCTGCAGCAACACCCATCCGACAACACCGTCACGGTTAGGTTTCCTCTCCCATAATTGGTTGATCTGTTCTGACAAAACAGCAAGGCCTAGTCCACCATTCTCCCTCCGCAAGAGCTGAAAAAACAAGTCAATGGTAACATGGTTGTCTGCCGGCTTCTCGATCACACCAAGACTCTGCATTTCGATGTCAAACACAAGGACATCACCTCCGCAAATCAACCAGAAAAGCACATTTCCAACAAGGATGCTGCCCCTCCTGGCATAAATTTCATTTGCTATCGCCATCGAGAAAATATTTCCACAAGCACCAGACGACGAGTCATAGAGAGAACCAAATGCCTGCTTGTATCCGTTGCAGATCAAGATCAATTTAAACGGGCCCAAGATGCAATCGCCATGCACGTGCCCATGTTCGGCATCAGCGCACAGCACCGAGGCATGCCATACACAGAAACTACCCGTTAAGGCATTGTGGAGTCCCGGTGGAAAAGGCACGTGATGTTGCTGGCCGGTGAGAGGATCCCACACGACGGCCTCGCGCTGACACTCGTTGATCAGGGCAGCGAGCCCGTTGCGGCAGCCCATGAAACGCCACTGCTCCATTGAGCTGCGGCTCTTGGGCATGGAGAAACGATGGGCATGTATGCGGTCAGGCAGTTCCAGGACGGGTTTGAAGTCACAGAATACGCCATATCTTTGGCTGAAGAAGCCGATGAGTGGGGGTTTTCCATGGTGTTTGCGGAAGCGTTGGACAAATTGGGGGTCAGAGAGGATGCCGCGCCAGCGCTTGCATACCGCGGACGCACGAGGGAGGGAGGATGGCTGAGCAGGGAGGCGCAGGAGGATCTCTTGGAGAAGGTCATCGTCTTCCCGCGGGGGTGCCGTCGCCGGCGAGCAACGACGGCGGCTCATACTTCAGTCTATTGTTCCTGAAAACAAAGATCGGAAGAGAATCATCAATCAAGAATGTTAAAACCAAATCAAAACAGGGAAAGCAGGAGGTGGAGAGGAGTAATAGAAACCAGGGGTACTC
This sequence comes from Triticum dicoccoides, assembly GCF_002162155.2. Classification (NCBI taxonomy): domain Eukaryota; kingdom Viridiplantae; phylum Streptophyta; class Magnoliopsida; order Poales; family Poaceae; genus Triticum; species Triticum dicoccoides. The sequence goes on from NC_041387.1 coordinate 2,590,701, forward strand.
ACTGTTTCTTCTAGGGACTGGATCGGAGCGCCGCCGTTTTTTGCCTCAACCCTCGAGGAGCTAGGGTTAGGGTAAGGGCAAGGGACGCTGGGGCAGGGACGAACGGAGGAGGCAGGGAGAGGCGCGACTACCGGAGGGATAGATGAGGCAGAGAGCAGGAGGAGCGCGGTGCTGGCCTCCAGCGCGGGAGGGACGGCGGCGGCTGGCCTCCGGTGCTGGGAGAGGCGCACAGGTCTGGGAGAGAGATTCGATCTGTGAGGAGTTTTTTCCACTCTCTGATGGGGAATGCGACACTGTACTATTTACAAACCGCTGCTATTTTTTTTTTACCAAAACGCAATTACTCCCTCCTTCCATCTATATAGGGCCTAATGCGTTTTTCAAAACGGCCTTTGACTATTAAAAAGATTAATAATACATGACATGCATAATGTGAAAATTATATCATTGAAATCTTCTTTCATATACAAATTTGACGACATGCTTTGTGTAAGTTGCATGTCATATATTGTTGCTCTAACATTTGGTCAAAGTTAGCCTCGAAAAACGCATTAGGCCCTATATAGATGGAAGGAGGGAGTACTCTGGTGGAATATGACCATCCACAAAAATATGGGAAAAATTCGGAGCCTTATTAACAACGAGTTTGAGCACCCTAAAAAACGAATTTGAGAGCAAGAGGAGCGTCCTGCAACCACAATTTAGTCTAACGATTAGCTCTGAAAATATATACTATACTGTATTAAACAATATTGTGAGTAAGAATTGTAAAACCTTGCGCATAAACTGTTTTTTTTCTGACAAAATGCATAAACTGTTTCATGTATTACACACACTCGATGATGTCAAGCAGGTATTAGTACTACGATGAAGCAGGTACATCTCCCTCCCGAGCCGCCCCCCGTGTGGGCGACCGGGAGGCCCCAGATCCCATCGCCGCCGAACCTCCCCCACTCCTCCTCCTCCTCCCTCGCCGCCACCCAAGGGCGCGGCCAGGCGAAGCCTAGCCGTCGCCAGCGGCGGCGGGGTCTCGGGCCCTCTCGCTCGGATGGGGCTGGCGCGGGCCGGCGCCGCCGGGCCGGAGCGTGGTGGCAGGCCGGTCGCCACGACGGGTGGTGGCGGCGCCTCGGCAATGTCGATTCCCCGCGGCAGGAGGCCTTGCGATCTGGTGCGTTGCGGCTGCCAGGGACGGTGGCGGCGTGACCGGATCGGTTCGCAGCGGCACGACCGGATTGATCGCTGGTCGGCCGTCGGCACGGTGGTGGGTGCGACTCGTCGGCAGCTGGGCAGATCCGCGGGATTCTACCCTTGTCTGGCCCTTGACAGCGCAGGCAACTATGGAGGAAACCCTAGATCTCCTTGGGATCGAGCGATGGCGGCGCTTTTGCGTCGTAGTCCCTCTTTAGGGCATTGTTTTGGAGTTTGCTCCGGTTGAAGGGACCAGCGACGTCGGCGGCGCACGTCTGGTGGAGCAACTGCCGATGAAAATCGCGCCGACTACGATCATGGCGGACGATGGCGGCGTCTTAGATGTCGTTCCCTTGTCGAGGCATCGTCGTTGCAGTCAGCGTCATCAGGCTCGGCATGCTCCGGGGGAAACCCTAGATCTGGGTCTTTTTCCGGATCGGACGATGATGGCGTTTTATCGCTTTCCCTCTCGGGGGCATCGTTTTGGAGTAAGTGCTGGCTGGGGGATGGTGGAGCGGTGCTTCATCTCACACATCGATGGCAGCGGATATCGCGGCATGGCGCTGTGGAGGCTCGACGTCCGATGCACGGAGATGGACTCGCGCAGGAGGAGGTTGCTGTCTGGCGTCATGGTGACGTCGATGGCAGAGTGGCCAGACAAGGTAGAAGCCTCAATATGATCTGAAGACTGACCTGTGGAAGATGGCGGCGACGACACATGAGTGCGTCTGACCGGATTGTACCCCAGACCCGGTATGTGGCTCGGCTGGGGCTTCCGAATATGTTTTGGCTTCCGGCTTTTGATGTTATTAGGCTTAGGTGAATGGTTTCGGTAGTGGCCCAGCTAGCACCCCTTCATCATTTTTGATAGAAGTAGCGGCATGTGTTGCCAAGATGATGGATTCAGGCACATTGTTGTAATACTTTGTAAGGTCCTCGAGAATAATCAATAAAGTGGCCGTATGTATCCCCAGATGTAGAGGCCGGGGGTCATCCTCCTTTTCTAAGAAAAAACGATGAAGCAGGTACGTCCATCTGCAAGCCATAACGACGAGTGGTCCGTCTGAAGCATGCGAGAATGCTTCCCTCCCCTCCGGAGGCGTTCCCGAGGACGCCCCCGGGAGACAACCCTAGCACCGCCACCCCCGTACCATTGCCCTGCCCCCCTCCCTCGCCGCTGCCGGTGACGTCGCCGGACAAAGGCCGCGTGGTGCAGGCAGCGGCGGGGCGGCTTCCTCCTGCGCGCGGGTGGCACACATTGGGGGCGGCCTCCCCTGCTCGGTGGCGTCGGGCGCCGGCCGGTCTGTGCTTCGGCTTCCCTCCTCCTAGCGCCCCGATGGACTGCCAGGGCTTCCTCCTCCCCTCCTCCCCCTCGACCTCGACTCGTGGGTATCTGGAGGCCTGGGGGCGAGCTGGCGGCGGATCTGGCAGACCCTGCACATATATGGCTGGTAGTGGCGGTTGGTAGCGGCAGGGGTGAACGGTGGCCCTTCTAAGGTGGTGGTGGTGCTGCTGGTGTTTGCCCTGCAACGGTGGGGTGGATGGGCACTGGATGGACCTGGCCAAGGCGTGGAGACGCAGGAGTTGTGGTGCTAGTTGACGCTTCCTTTGGAGGCCTTCTTCGGCGGTAGGGCGCGGTCGAGCCGGCGGCTCTCGATGGCGGATGGGTGGCTACCTCTTCCTTGTGTGGTGTTGGCTAGAGTGAGGCTGCTGGACGGAAGGGTAGATCGACAACCTGTCACCGGCATAGGGGTGCGCCAGTTCGAACGAGATCTGCTCCACCCTCCTCTTTTGCTGGTCTAGTGCCTCCCTGTCGTTGACCGTTGTTCGGGGAGGGTTGTCGGTGTCAAAACCGGCGGATCTCAGGTAGGGGGTCCCGAACTGTACGTCTAAGGCGGATGGTAACAGGAGGCGGGGGACACGATGTTTACCCAGGTTCGGGCCCTCTCGATGGAGGTAATACCCTACTTCCTGCTTGATTGATCTTGATGATATGAGTATTACAAGAGTTGATCTACCACGAGATCGTTGAGGCTAAACCCTAGAAGCTAGCCTATGGTATGATTGTTGTTGTCCTACGGACTAAACCCTCCAGTTTATATATTCACCGGAGGGGGCTAGGGTTACACAGAGTCGGTTACAAGGGAGGAGATCTACATATCCGTATTGCCAAGCTTGCCTTCCACGCCAAGGAGAGTCTCATCCGGACACGAGACGAAGTCTTCAATCTTGTATCTTCATAGTCCAACAGTCCGGCCAGAGGATATAGTCCGGCTGTCGAGGCAGAGATCGTGTCCCCTTATCACGGGATTCTTATCAATACGGGTGTGGGTAACCCAACCGTGCCATCAATTACAGTGCTTGGGGAATAAGCGAGTTTACCAGGTAGGTGGGGAGGCACATAGCTTCCTCTGCCCTTATAAAGGGACAAGGATTCACCTTTTTGACACATGCCTTCTTCCTCCTTGCTCATCCATTCTTGCGCACTCGAGCTCCAGCACCCAAGTTCGCGTTTTCTCCTCAAACAACTCCAAGCATGTCCGGAGCGGGAGGCAAGTGGATGGTCTCCTCTGTTACGGAGGAGGACATCACAAAGCTGCGGGGAGCCGGATATCTCGTCGCGGATATTGCACACCGGCTTCCAGATGCGGGGCAGATCATCCCAACTCCGGAACCCCGTGAGAGGGTGGTTTTCCTTACCCACTTTGTCCGCGGACTGGAAATTCCTCTCCACCCGTTTGTCCGTGGGCTCATGTTCTACTACGGTATGGACTTTCACGATCTGGCCCCCAATTTCATCCTCAACATCTCGGCGTTTATCGTAGTGTGCGAGGCCTTCCTCCGCATCAAGCCCCACTTCGGCCTGTGGCTGAAGACCTTCAACATTAAACCGAAGGTGGTGGTCAGCCAACAAGTGGGTAAGGTTCGAGTGGCGGCGGCTAGGGATTCCCCCTGGGTCGTCCCCGGCTATACAACCGTGCATGATGATGCTATCTACTTGTGAAAACAATGGTAGGCGAGGTTCGAGTGGCTGCGGGTAGGGTTTCCCCCAGGTCTCCCTGACTAAACAACTATGCATGCTGATGCTATCTACAAGTGAAAACAGTGGCAGGCGAGGTACGAGTGGCGGCGGGTAGGGTTTCCTCCAGGTCGTCCCTGACTAAACAACTATGCATGCCGATGCTATCTATGAGTGAAAACAGTGGCGGGCCAGGTTCGAGTGGTGGTGGCTAAGGTTTCCCCCTTGGTCAC
>NC_041387.1:2597878-2599833 GCF_002162155.2 Triticum dicoccoides
GACCTACGAGTGAAAACAGTGGCGGGCGAGGTTTGAGTGGCGGCAGCTAAGGTTTCCCCCCGGGTCGCACCGACTATACAACTGTGCATGCTGATGCTACCTACAAGTGAAAACAATGGCGGGCAAGGTTCGAATGGCGGCGGCTAGGGTTTCCCCCTGGGTTGTCCCCGGCTATACAACCGTGCATGATGATGCTATCTACTTGTGAAAACAATGGCTGGCGAGGTTCGAGTGGCGGCGGGTAGGGTTTCCCCTAGGTCGTCCCTGACTAAACAACTATGCATGCTGATGCACTAGTAGAAAAGGGGCCAATGGTCCAGGCCAGTCCAGCCCATTAGTCCCGGTTCAATCCAGAACCGGGACCAATGGGGGCATTGGACCCGGTTCGTGAGCCCCGGGGGCCGGCCGGGCCATGTGGGTCATTGGTCCCGGTTTGTTTGGACCTATTGGTCCCGGTTGGTGGGACGAACCGGGACCAATGGCACTCGCTCCTGGCCCACCATCTTTGGTCCCGGTTGGTGGCTTGAACCGGGACCAAAGGATGCCCATTAGTCCCGGTTCATGCCACCAGCCGGGACTAAAGGGTTGGTCCTCGTTGCGGCCATGAGTTTAGTCCCACCTCGCCAACCGAAGGGGAATCAGACCTGTTTATAAGCCCCTCCCTCTCTGCCTTGTTGAGCTCCTCTCAAAATAAAAATAGATGCCCTTATACAGGGAATTTAACCTAAATTCATACTGAATTTCTTTGAAGTTAGTAGAAATTTATTATGAATTTAGGTTGAATTTTCTCTATAAGCGCATCTATGCTCATTTCTGAGTAGTTTTTTATATAGTTTTTTTCTTTTCTGCTATATTTATTTTTTTTCTTTTTATTTCTGAGTTGTAATAAGTCATTAAAAATAAGCATCTATGCTCATTTTTTAGTAAAGTTAATCACAACTATTTTTTCTTCTATTTATTTATGAATTGTAATAAGTCATTAAAAATAAGCATCTATGCTCATTTTTTTAGTAAAGTTAATCACAACTATTTTTGCTTCTATTTATTTCTGTGTAGTTTTTTATATAGTTTTCTTTTTCTTTTCTGCTATATTTATTTTTTCTTTTTATTTCTGAGTTGTAATAAGTCACTAAAAATAAGCATCTATGCTCATTTTTTAGTAAAGTTAATCACAACTATTTTTTGTTCTATTTATTCTGAGTAGTTTTTTATATAGTTTTTTTCTGCTATATTTATTTTTTCTATTTATTTCTGTGTGGTAATAAGTCATTAAAAATAAAAAAGAGGCGCAATGCTAGTTAATTCGCTTCAAGCCTTTCGGAATAGTGTAAACTGCACTGCACATAGCTCCGTGCAGTCTACCCTATTCCTCAAGGCTTGAAGCGAACCAACGTGCAGTTGAGCATTGAGCCTCTTCTTCATCGTCTCTGCACTCAGGGCTTATAAACAGCTGCGAGTGTCTCTCGCTTGACGAGGTGGGACTAAAAAAACAGCTGCATAAGATAAATAAGTAAAGAAAAAAAGTGCCTCCTACTGGGCCCCCACGGCCTGGATACGACTAGAAACCCACCATGGGCCAGGATTCAGGCCCGCAGGTGGCCCAGTAGGACCATCAGGCAAAGCAGTAGTAAGTAGGCCCGTAAGCCTGCAGTAGAGAGGAGCTCGAGAGGGGAGCGGCAGTGGGGCTTATAAACCACTGCGCGCCCCTCTCAGCTAGCGAGGTGGGACTAAACATTCGTGCCACACCGTGCCAGCACACGGCCATTGGTCCCGGTTCGAGGCTCCAACGGGGACCAATGCCCACCCTTCAGTCCCGATTGATGGCACCAACCGGGACCAAAGCCCTCTGCTTCCCGCCCTTTGGGCTGCTGAAAAGAGGCCTTTGGTCCCGGTTGGTGTTACCAACCGGGACTAAAGGGTGCATTGGTCCCGGTTGGAGCCACGAACCGGGACCA
>NC_041387.1:2600245-2601495 GCF_002162155.2 Triticum dicoccoides
TGGCAGGTTCTTCAGGGATCTCACTGGAGCTATGATCCTGTGATGGTTCCTTATCTTTGGGTGTCCACCGCCCGCGTCGATACCCGTCGGGCGCTACGGTTCTAGTTGTATTAGTGATGCTATATTAGTGATAATATTCGACGATGTACGAACACCAAGAGATGATGTACTTTTGCTTATAATTATTGAATGCATGCTAATTTGAATAGTACTTTATTTTATGATTTGGTTTTGCTTATTTTATGATTTGGTTTTCCTTATAATTGAATGCTCATATTGGATAAGTTCTCCTTCATTTGAATTATGAACATAGGCCGGAAATGTCGTACTCGGACGACGAAAACCGCCCGGGGGAAACCCTCAACATTATGGTCAATACGTGCCAGTAGTGCACGTGTTGAACTACGGTAACTACCATGGAGATACCCTGGTAAGATTTTTTACTATTACGACATCCGTGCATCTTTTTGCATACTTCTAAAACTAGTACATCATTGCTAACTACGAAGTTATTACTATATTTTTCAACAGAGAATCCCAGAGGATTGTGTGCCTCATTTGATGTAATCAGAATGGCAGCCTTCATGTTTTGAACATATATCCAGGTCATCCTACGAATCTCAACTGTCCATACCGGATTTCTAAAAGAAGTGGAGACATGACAATCAAAGAATGGAAAAAATGTATGGATAGTCGTAAGGAGCTTCTTGGAAGCAAAAGGAAGCGAGGCGCAAGAATTGGAGACAGGATGATCTCCATTCTTCATAATGGAGAGTCAGTGTCTATATTGTTTTATGCTATTTTACCTTAAGGGTGTTTAGGTCCTACCTGATACTGATGATCATGTGCTAAAAACAATTATGTAGGGTTGGGTTCGATGACTATGAGGATGATGATCGTATGGCTTATTATTAATAATGAGTAGAAGTTGTATGATGATGCATGATTAGTAGGACTTGTTATTATATATGATGATGTATGATGCAAGCATGCATGAGCATGTTATATCAGCGGGTGAAATGAACATAGCAGCAGTGTTGATAAACCAAGGACGAAGATATAAGAAAGGACACTTCTCTCTATTAGCTAGCTAATAACAACCTAAAAGTAACCCCCAAAACCCCTAAAGCAGCCATTTTTCTAAAAAAAACATGGACTTTTGGTCCCGGTTGGTGCCACCAACCGGGACCAAAGGCCCCCCTGACTTGGCTCGGCGGACCGGCCACGTGGAGGCACATCTGTCCCGGTTC
>NC_041387.1:2602457-2604284 GCF_002162155.2 Triticum dicoccoides
CTCGGCTAAACAATTGTGCATGCAGATGCTATCTACAAGTGAAAACATAATTAGCAGAATTAGCACGAATCCTATACGTGAGCTGATTATCTATTCTAGTAAAGCAGTTCTTCGTTCGTTCCTAAATATAAGTCTTTGTATGTATTTCACTATGGACTACATACGGAGCAAAATGAGTAAATCTACACCCTAAATTGCATCTATAAACATCCGTATATGATCTATAGTGAAATCTCTACACAGACTTATATTAGGAATGAAGGGAGTACATGTCTCACTATCATCGTGTTCACAAACCAATTAGGGGACACATTTTTTTCAAGGCAGCTTTTGCAACGTTCATAGCGATCCCATGTACTTCCCTCCTTTTCCGCACGCAAGGTCAAAAGAGTGGGTACGGGTGGGTCGGAGCGTAGATTGGGGCTCGATAGATGCCAAAAGATGCTTGATCCGGGCCTCCAATTGGCTGGCTGGGGAGTAACGCTACGGTCGTTGCAACGAGTAAAAACAAACTGATGAATGTGCCATCACGTGGTGGGATTTATTTATGTGAACTAGAGGCTGATTAACCCAGCATGATATATGGCCCCTCAAACCTACTTTCATCCGGATATACATACCACTTGTCAGAATCCACTAAATCTCAGCACGAGCATGGCCAATGAGAGAACGAATGAACTTTGTCGAAGCACTTAAAAATGCGCGTGTGTTTCAATAATTGGACAACTTGACTTGGAAAAGGATGTGTGCCTTTTCTTCTCGTGTATGTTCATCCAGTGCAACAAACAAATTCATCTGAAAACAGCCAAGCACCAAAGAGTCAGGATTACATGATTATATATATGCTCATCACTATCAACCTGCAAGCAAAGCAAATGTGAAACTGAAACCAATCAGGGTTGAAACAGAACAGAGCAGGTAAACTGAAATCAAACTGCGCCGGGAAATATGAAAACAATTGCTCATGCAGCCCTTCAATACGAATGACCCTTCAATACAAAACTGAAACCAATTGTATTTCCGCAAATTTAGCTGCAGTAATTCATGCCACTGACCTTCTGCAGTAATATGTTTCAACACTGTCGAGTTTACTGAATGAGCAAAATGTTTCAGAATCCAGACGGTTCTCTTGCTGTACATACTAGTTTGCTTGCTGAATGAGCACACTGTTTTCCCATGCGCACGGTGCTGTCCAGAAAGGCCGAGACCAAGCAGCTGACATGTGATACATGTGGCTCTTGTGATAAATTTTATGATGTGGTACAAGGCTGGGACTGTGCATAGTGACTGGCGGGTCTTCGCGGGCACATGCGGGCTGCCGCATTGTCCGCTAATAATTAAGCCGCTAATCTGTAAAAAAAATTGGCTCCCGCTTTGGTGTGTGGCGAGCAGCCGCATCCCGCGTCCCGCTTGCAACCTGAGGGACACGTGTGTACCTTCCACAATAATTTAGGCATCACTAGATGTCGGCCAGCCTTTTCTTTTTAGTTCCACGAGCAGTAAGGAATCAAGTAAGGAATCAGTAACTACAACTGGGAAAATTCCAAAAACATAACTATTCTGCAACAACTTGATTGTAGTAGTACCTCAATAATATACTCCCCCTACCACCCGACGCTCGAATATATTGATTGTAGCTATTCTGCAACCACTTGCAAAATAATTGTTGTGTTTTGATCAAGCTCCAGTGACATATATTATCGGCAATTAACCCATCATTATTTCACTGTAAAACATCAGGCTACAATGATAACTGTGGTAGACACATCCATATATAGAGCGAATGTGGGATTTAGACAGCCTGCCAACTGACCACTCTACTAAATT
>NC_041387.1:2604608-2615442 GCF_002162155.2 Triticum dicoccoides
CCCAACACCAACCAGAACACATTACAGATCATCTCCCCCTTCCTCTAACACTTCAGCCATCTCCGGCGAGCCCAAAGATCTCACGTGCTAGCATCCCTCCGTGTTCTTCGGCATCGTGTACGTGAACTATTCTTTCTACAAGCTCATTCCTTTGGCAAGAATGATTATTGCTTTGCTAGTGCTAGTGGCTAACTGCAAACAGGTTTCATTATCTTTTCTACCTGCAGCAAGCCAAGCTGTTGATTCCAGCAGCGCAGCGCGGCTATGGAGGTGGCCGTCAGCGCAGCATGGTGGGTGGTGACCAAGGCACTGGCACCGGTCACCGACGGCCTGCTGGAGGCGTGGGCGGCCAGTGCCGGGCTCGGCCCCAATATTGACGCCCTCAAGATGCAGCTGCTCTACGCCCAGGGGATGCTCAACAACGCCCCGGGGCAGGGCAGGGACATCACCAACCCTGCGCTCAAGGGGCTGCTGCACAAGCTGCGGCAGCTGGCCTATGTCGCCGACGACGCGCTCGACGAGCTGGACTACTTCCGCATCCAGGACGCACTCGAAGGCACCTACCATGCAGCAGCAAGCATGGATGACCGGTGCTGCCTCCAGGGACTCGCCCTCAACGCTCGCCACACGGCCAGAGCTATCGCCGGGAAGATCAAGTCCATGTGTTCCTGCTCGCGTGCTGCTAGCCCAAGTGATGACCATGAAGATAATGGTGGCAGCCGCGGATGCTCATGTGTTGGCGGATGCAGCATGCCCAAGGTTGCCTGTGGTGCTGTTCAAGCTGCTGTTGGTAAACACTTCCCATGCTGCTACTCTTCTCCTCATACCAGTGACTTGGTCGAATCACCCAACTTGCCAGCTGCAAGCGGATGGCGACTCTTCTGTTCTGCCCGCCAACCCAAGGCACCGGCACAGACCACAGAGGAAACACCAAAATTGAAGTTTGATAGGGTGGAAATGTCCAAGAGAATGATAGACATCATAGAACAACTGAAGCATGTATGTTCTATGGTCTCCACCATTCTCAATCTAGAGCTACTAAGCTTAAGCCGTATTCCTAACCCAGTTGGCATTTCTATGAATCGACCCAAAACCACCCCACAAATTATAGAGCTTCAACTATATGGGAGGGATGCCCAGAAAAAGGAAATTGTAGATGGCATCACCAAGGGTGAATATTCTTCCGAACAACTTACTGTCCTTCCAATTGTTGGGCCAGGGGGTGTTGGGAAGACAACCTTTACACAGCACATATTTGAAGAAGTGAAGGGCTGTTTCCAGGTTACCATTTGGATATGTGTTTCTCTCAACTTCACTGCAGATAGGTTGGCACAAGAGATTTTGCAACAGATCCCTAAAGATAACAACAGTGAGAGCAAAAATGGTAGTAGCAAAGAAGAGCAAATTGAACAAAGGTTAAGATCAAAGAGGCTCTTACTTGTCTTGGATGATGTGTGGCAATACTATGATGATGAGTGGAAAAAACTAGTAGCTCCGTTCAAAAAGGCAGGGACAGAAGGCAATATGGTTATAGTCACAACTCGAATTCCAGGGGTAGCAGACATGGTCAGGACAGTTGACCATTCTATAGAAATGGAACGTCTTGGTCCTCAAGATATGATGTCTTTCTTTGAAGCATGTGTATTTGGTGACCAACAACAACCATGGCAAGAACATCCTGAATTACAAGATGTTGGGCACAAAATAGTGGAAAAATTGAAGGGTTTTCCTCTTGCTGCAAAAACTGTGGGTAGATTGCTCAGAAACCAGCTCACATTTGACCATTGGACAAGAGTTTTGGAAAGTAAAGAGTGGGAGTCACAAGCTAGCGATAATGACATTATGCCAGCCCTCAAGCTTAGCTATGATTATCTCCCTTTCCATCTGCAACAGTGTCTTTCCTACTGTGCATTGTTTCCTGAAGATTATGAATTTCATGCAGAAGAGTTGGTTCACCTGTGGATTGGACTTGGTATTTTACACTCTGATGATCAGAAGAAAGGAATTGAAGATGTTGGATTGTGTTACTTAACTGATTTGGTTAACCAGGGGTTTTTCAAAAAGAATGTATCAAGCTTTGGCAGTCCTTGTTACACCATCCATGATCTATTACTTGAGTTGGTAGTGAAGGTCTCATCATATGAGTGCCTTAGCATATCCAGCTCTAATGTGATGTCCATACAAATTCACCCATCTGTACGTCATTTGTCTATCATTGTAGATGATGCAGACGTCAAGGACAAAGTGACTTTTGAAGACTACAAGAGGGGTTTGCAGGCATTGGAAAAAAAAATTGAAGTTCAAAACCTACACACTTTGATGTTATTTGGAGAATACCATGCAAATTATTCAAGGGTATTCTATGGTTTATTTTTGGAAGCTAGAGCCCTTCGTACTGTCTTTTTGTCTGGAGCATCATATAATGTGGAGGATGTGTTGCCCAACTTTTCAAAGCTTGTTCATCTCCGCTACTTAAGGATCAAGTCTGCTGGTTTCCGTGATGACAAAGGCTTGTGTGTACCTAGTGTGCTGTGTAGATTATATCACTTGGAAGTTATTGATCTACTAGGATGGAAGGGCAGCTTCGGTTCAACAAGACATATCGGCAACCTTGTAAAATTGCGCCATTTCATTGTACCCCAAGAAGAACTTCACTCTGGCATATTTGAGGTGGGAAAACTAATATTCATCAATGAATTAAGGGCATTTAGAGTGGGACAAGATAGTAAGTTGTTTGAACCGAGTCAACTAGGGAAACTGGAAAATATTGGAGGGTTACTTGGTATTTACAATCTTGAAAAGGTGCAATCAGAAGAAGAAGCAACTGAATCAAAACTGATACATAAAAGCCGTCTGCAGGAACTAATATTAGAATGGGATGTTCAACGATCTGACAGGGATCCTACATTAGAAGAAAATGTGCTTGAAAATCTTGTGCCACACAGCAATCTTCGATGCCTACGCATTAGAGGGCATGGAGGCACTATTTGTCCAAGATGGCTAGGTTCAAACCTCTCTGTCAAGAATCTGGAATCTCTTTCTTTAGATGATTTGTCTTGGGGAAGCCTTCCACCTTTAGGAGAGATGTGGATGGTCAATGATCTTGGTGTAGAGTATCAGGACTGTATCTTAGGCCAAAGATTTCAAAATTTGAAAAGGCTGGAATTGGTTAAGATACCAAGATTGAGAAAATGGGTTGGGGACAGTACTTCTCATTTGTTCGCTCAACTAGAAGAGCTCACCATTATAGATTGCTCTGAACTCACTGAGCTGCGATCTTCACATCATAGTAGTGGTCTGCCACAGCAAGAGAAGAGCATGGCTTGGTTTCCTAGACTAAAGTCTCTCAGAATAAAAGAATGCCCAAAGCTATTGTCACTTCCTCCAATCCCTTGGACTTCTGGCCCTTGCTCCGCTGTGATAGAACGGGTGGGCTGCGGTCTTGAGAGTCTAGTTTACAGGAAAGAATACGGACCAGACTCAACTTGTTCATTGGAAGTGGAGGGAAAGCATGGCCAGGATAGTTTATCTTTGGATTGGATGGTTTTCTCTAATCTAACTTATCTGAAAACGTTGGAGATGAAAGAATGCTCTGCTCTAGAGTTCCTCCAGATATGTGACTCAAGTAATTTATTACCCCCGGTTGAAAGTGTGAGCCATGTCAGATGCCTACTGCATGTTAAAGAGATAACTGTAGAGCGATGTGGTTGCAGTGGTAAGGACTTGACACAACTGTTCTCTGTTATGCCGGAGCTCACCCAAATAACGATAGTGGGTTGCCAGGGGATAAAATGGCTGGGTGTGGCGGGGCAATCGTCAGCATCTTCTTCTTCTGTTGCTGCTGAACAATTGCATCATGGGCAAATCGGACAGCAGCAGCAAGAGTTAAAAGGAGGAGCAGACGGAGTACTATTCTTGCCTCCCCAGCTACAGAAGTTAACCATCCAACAGTTCCCAGAGCTGAGCTTGCTCTCATATTCACTGGAAGGTGACAGGGAAGGAGGTGGGCTCCAAGGTCTCCACTCCCTCCAATCATTGCAAATATGGAACTGCCCCAAGTTACTCCACTCCTATTCATCCTCTTCTATTCCTTTTCCGACCTCTCTGCAAGAATTAATTTTGATGGATTGTGGGGAGTTCAGAGGCGAGGGCATAGGCCCTCTCCTCGCCCAAGGCCACCTCACAAACTTAAGGGTCTTTGAAACCCCAAATTCTTCGCCGGTTCTGATCCACTTGACAAGGAGCTTCTTCCCTGCTGCCCCGCACATCAGGAGCTTGACCTGTGGACAGATGATATTGCAGGGTTCCTTGCTGCTCATAGCTGCAGCCTTCTCTCTTCCTCCCTCACCACCCTAACTATTTGTTGGAACAATGATGCTGAGCGCTTCACACATGAGCAAGCGGAGGCCCTTGAGCTCCTCACCTCCCTCCAGACGCTTGAGTTTGTGAGTTGTGATAAGCTGCAGTGCCTCCCGGCAGGTCTACATAGACTTGCCAGCCTTGAGACATTACAGATACAGTCCTGTCAAGTCCTCCGGTCGTTGCCAGAGGACGGCCTCCCGAGTTCTCTGAAAAAATTGGAGATCCTCAGCTGTCCTGCCATCAAGTCGCTACCCAAGGGCAGCCTCCCAAGTTCGCTGCAAGTATTAGAAATCAGCTACTGCCCTGCTCTGATGTCTCTACTCAAGGACGGCCTCCCAAGATCTCTGCTGGAACTAAAGATCGCCGGGAGTACTGCAATCAATTCGCTACCCAAGGGCAGCCTCCCGAGATCACTGCAAGTATTGGATGTCCGTTTTTGTTACAATCTGGAGCTAAAGAGGTACTGCCGCAAGTTAAGAGGAACCATCCCCAAGATCATGACTTAATCTGACCAAAGGTAACAGCCACTCATTCCTACTTCCTACTCACTAATTTCCCCTGCCTTTTCCCAACCTCTGAAGCATCGGAGTAGTTATTCTCTGTTTTGTTCAGTTTATTGAAATTGCTGCCACTCCACCTGAATAACCCATCTGTTTTTTATCTACTCTGCAGGGCACTCCTTCCACCTGTACATTCTTCTAGCCTCTTAGTAGAATCCAAGCAAGTATATTTCCATGTTGCCAGTGCAAGCACCAAGGTCTCAGTTTGCATCTTCCATCAATACATAAAACTGGTCAGTACATGCATCATCATCCCATAAATCCGTGGTTCCACAAACTATAGCATGTCCAAATCATTTGTTTGGCTTGCCTTGTTACCAGATTATTTGAAGTTCTGAACACTGTTTGTTTCACCGTGCAGGGCTCTCTATCTTCGAGTTGTACATTCTTTTAGCCATCCATGCACATCTGGCGCACAAGGCTTGTGTGATATCTTTCTGTACATAAATCAGGTAAGTACATGTAAATTTACTCCTGCTGTATGTTCAGCTCATCGAAACAAACTGCAGTTATTAACTGAAGTATTGTCTGTTTTGTTCAGTTCATCGAAATTACTGCAGTTTCACCTGAATAACCCTCTTGTTTTGATCTAACCTGCATGGCAGTTCGACGGCTTGTATGCTCTTCTAGCCTCTTAGAATCCAAGCAAGTTTCCAAGTTGCCAATGGAAGCATCCAGCTATCGGTTTGCATCTTCCATCCTGTACATAGATCTGGTCAGTACATCATTACCATCCCATGCACCCGTTGTTCCATAAATTATAGCATGCCCAAATCATTTTGTTGGTTTTGGTTTGCCTTGCTACCAGATCATTTACAGTTTTGAACAAATTTTTTTCGATCTATCATGCAGCTTTGCCTTGGAGTTGTAATTCTCTTCATTCACACAGTGGTCGTATCATTGATTGAGTGGCGTCCTCCATCCTGTATACATGACTGGCCGGCACACGACATGTAGTAACTCAACTTGTGGCAAGACAGGCGTAACTCAACTTGTGGGTAAAGATGCACACCCTTTGCAAAGGTATTGGATCTGTTTGAATAGCCGCTACCACTGTATGAGATAAAGCCGGTTTCGTTAGTTCTTCTAAGCCTAGCCCCTTTGCAGGTAAGTTCTAAAATAGGCTGTGGTCAAGTCACTTTACAGTAGGCCGTCCTGGGGCTCGCGAAACCTCTGGATAGGGCCATAGTTCGGTGAGGCTACAGATGATTAGGGGATGTTCTGGTGGTCAGTATGTGTTTTACTCCATAATTAATTAGTTGCGTGCCTATCACTCTGCAACCAATCATGTTTCTATATACAGCGGTCTTGATGTGGAGAATATGCCACGATATAAATTTGAGATAGGTAAAGCTAGGAATCTAATGGGTTGAGTTCTCTAGCTGCTAAAGTGTTCAGAGGCTCCATATTAAAAAGGACAAAACCGAAATGGTAAAACTTCTTTTGCTGTTCAAAGTGAAGAATAAAAAAAACAAGTGCTGTTGCTTTCCAACTGGGCAGCCCATTCCATTTCCTAGGTAGTCACCATCCATACGCACTTTACTAATGTCTAACTAGTTGAATTTTCTCATCAACCTTGAGCCACATATGCCAAAAACCGGGCCAGTAACAACCAGAAATTATCTGGTCTCACTATACAGGCGCTGACCACAGTGCTCCCCCATATGGTTTCATTTGATTATATGTTGAATTCTTCACTTTGCTGTTCATTTACCGGGCTAAGAGGTTTTCCTGTAACAGAGCACCGGCTCTGACGCTACTGCTTTCCGTAGTCGGGTCCATGCAGAAGTTGGAAAGGTGGTCGCGAAGCTTACTGGCTACCCCCTCATCAACTCCATCAGCCCACAAGTCAGTTCATGTCGCTGATCTGAAATTGGTTGATTTCAAGCAGTTCCTACCAAATAAAGGCCTGCAGGTAGGCCTCTGTACTGTCTACCTTAGTCACTCCATCCTTCATACTTTACTTTTAGAGCGGGCATCAAACCGATATATTTGGTTATATACCCTGAAACCATTGAAATTTAGTGCTAAGAAATTCTTTCCAGGTTGAGTTTGGTGGGGCTACTCTACGGTGCCGCGAGTATATCACGGTGTGCAAGATTGGTGATTCTAACCAAAAGGTAACTTACTACTGGAACCGCCATACATTTTGGAGCGATCAGTCTACAATCACGATAACCCGCCTTTCTATTTATACCGCGCTCGGTTCATGTATAATATTAGTTGGTGTGTCTGTGACACGTGTGATGGTGCATTGCAGGGGAGCACGGATTCTCAGAAGATTGTGATCAAGGGCCCGTTGTGCGAGGACAAGATTCCGATAAATTTAATCCATATGAAAACATGGCATCTGTGCTAGCAAGATTAAAAGCATACTGTAATGTAAACATATGAGGGTGTACTAGGCATAGAACATGCATATCTATGAACATAAAGTACTGCAAACGCATACCTTCAGTAGGGAAACTCAGGGCCGCAGCAGTATTTGCATCACCCATGGCGTGGTCGAGGAATTAGTCGAAGCCGTGGATGTAGACAGATGTCAGAGAGCAGTCGCACCAAGACGCTCTCCGAAACCTTATCGCCCTTCACCTGGTGCAGGATCAAAAATAGCACAACCACGCTCCCCGAAAACCAACCCTTCACCCGGTGCAGGATCACAAAAGAGCGTTGCTCCAGAGGCCTCAGGAGCAGCAGCAAGAGGAATGATGGTATATAGTCGGTCGGAGTAGAACAAGTGGGAGTAAGTCCACAACTGAGTCTGTAACAGGCCAAATAAAACGCACACACGACATATGTCTGAGCTCGGCTCGGCTCGTTCATGAAACACGAGGCGGAAGCGGGCGGAGGAGGAGCACATGTATCACTCCTCTTCTCATGCCCTAATAGGATCCTTATATGTCGTTCCAAACACTCCTCCACACCCGGGATAGGACTAAACTCCCGACCATGTCATGAAACCACTGATGGGCATTTCAGATTTTCCAAGAAATAAATTATATATGGGCCTAAAGCCCAACCATATTACAACATCAACAACTATTAGGAACACCCATTAGTCACAAATAGTATTTTCAGAATTGGTTTGTAGCGTTCCAAAATCAAATGCTTATCTATTTCTTTATGTATTCCCATTTCTGATATTTTTAAAAAATCCTCACTCAAAAAACATTTCCACTTTTTCACAAGATCAAAACAAATTTCAAATTTTGAAAACTCAAATTAGATATTTTTTTTTTCCATTCCTCCATGAAACCATCACAATCACTGTATTCTTCTTTATCCTAAAACACCTAGGAGAGCCATGTATCATTTCATTATTAAGATAAAGAAAAATACAGAGGATTGCCACAAATCACTGTACTCTCAAAATGGACAATATACTTATTTGAAAAAAAACTTCACATTAAACAAATCATTTTCTAGATTCAAAATACCAATACAGAAATCTTAAATTGAGCATCGCAAAGTGCCAATCCTCTATTGAACCACCAGAACCAACCATAATCTCAAATTGGACAATATACGCATATACAAAAACTATACACAATGGCGTCCTCACTATTCGGAACTTTGATTGGACAATATACGCATTGGTGATATTTTTCAGAGGTGGTGGGATAGGACTAATTACATGTATGCTCTGATTAAAATTTAGGTATCCTGGCCCCTGTATTTTTCACTCGCATTTCTAGCACAAGGATATATATGGAGTAAAAAGCACTGGAGAACAATGCACAGTGAACAAATAATGAACAATATCCTATCAAAATAATTTACAACTCAAGAGCACAAGGAAGGGGACTTTACATACACGATCAGCGTGAGGAAGGAGGGGAGGGGCTGCGCAGCACTATCTGGCCGTCCTCATCCTTGTCAAACACCTGCTCTATCAGGTCGTTCCAGCTCACCCGTGGCTGCTGCCTCGACGACGCTGGTGGCGGGAAGCTCTCGCTCCTCTCAGGCCGTGGGCCGCCGTCGAACGTGCTGTAGATCGACGCCATTCCCGATACCGACAGCGTGGCAGCCCTGCGCAACGCCGCCTTGTGCTCCTCCACGTGTTCCCTCTGCACCGCCGTCTCGTCCCGCTCCATCCGCTGGTTCGATGGTGCCGCCATCGCGCGCTCCTTCTCCAGCATCAGCTGTTCATGTCCACATGTCATATGAGCAGTGCTATGACATTATTATTATTAACTGGTTCAGTCTGGAAGTGCTGCAGATACATGGCATGATGCGTGCTACTTGAATCTGAAGTTGAACAAAAATTTTACACCTTCCTAAATGCTTTAACAATCTTACATTTTGATGTTGACATATCTACACTCAAAACTAATTCGTTATCTAGATTGTGCACACTTGAACCCAGTACCTGCTACACAACACGGCCTGCTCTACTCTAGATGGCATGCCGTGCTTGAGACAACCAGTGCTGGACTGCGTATTTGGCAGCTACCAAACATGCAAACTACAATTTGGTAAAACAGAATTTTATTTTACTTCTGTCAGAAACACCAACATGCCATAAATATGCTGTGTATACACATATACATAAATATGCTGGATGCCTTAAATCTTAACCACATTTTGCTATTGCTAATTTCTAGAAGTGAGCTCTGACAGCTTTCTATAATAAATTAGTCAAGATAAGTTCCTAAGCTCCTGATATGACGAAACTAGCGTACATATACCAATAAATGCAATTTGTAACAAATTGTTGTACAACAATATATCTTCTAGCAATGAAACCCTACCCTGATTATGGTAATATCTACTACTACATTGATTATAAACAGAAGACAGACAAACTTGCTTATTCTTAGTGAACAAAGTTAGCGCCACATGTCCTTAAAATGATAATTAGTATCATTCAACCAAGATTCAAGGATGCATATGGAATTCTTAAAGCAACTCATCCATTGTTTCAGGTGGAAACAATCTGAACTCAACGTGAACGCACACATGTGATTTTGTTTTCGGCCCTGTGAGCGGACATTGGATGAGCCAAGATGATGCTTATATCTTCCCGCAAAAAAAAGATGATGGTTATATTGGCAATCATGGTGAATTTCCTACAATGGCTGCACAAGGGGATGTGTTCAACGCCTCCAGTACTTGCAGGAAACAGTTTTAAATCCTATTTCTCCAGATAATGAGATGCAATCTTGAAATATGACAGATATTTCTGTCGTGCACATTCTAGTAGACACTACCCTGTTTGTTATCAAACAGGTGGTGCAGATAGATTCTAGTACCCACTACCCTGTCATCCCGTAATACTACTATATGAGTTCCAATATTTCACCCCAAGCAAGTCACACCACCCTAAACCCTCATTTCGGATCAATTCGAGCAAGCACGTCCTAGACAGACTAGGAGAGAACAAGGGCAAGTTGTCGATCTGGGCATACGGCTCCGCAGCTCGCCATTGATCTGAACAATCGAACGAATCTGACACTCATCGGCAATTCTAAGCAATCCAGAGCCCCCCTTCCCCGCACCCGAAGGGAAGGAGCAGCAGCTTCCCGTGACCAGCCGAACGCTCAAGCCTCTATGCAATTTGTGGCAAAATTTCCTGGGAGGGAGGGGGAACAGTGGAGATGGATCGGGGGAGGGAGGAGGGAGGAGTGGGGTACGAACCGTAGAACCAGTGGGAGCAGTTGGCCTGGCAGGGGATCCAGAAGCGGTCGTGGCAGACGGAGCAGACGTCGTCCTCCGGCGGCACCGGCGACGCAGACGAGGAGGCGGCCGCGGCGGCGGAGCTGGGCGCGTGTGGCTGCCCGGCTCGTTGGCGGAGGCGGCCGTCGGAAGCAATGGACAGATACCGTCCTCCTCCTCGTACTGCACCCCGTGCGGCCGTCGGCGGTGGGATGGGAGGGAGGCGAGGGAGGCGGCGCTCGCGGGGGAGGCAGGGC
>NC_041387.1:2615975-2627200 GCF_002162155.2 Triticum dicoccoides
CAGGGCTCAGGGGGGAGGCAGCGCTCGAGGGGGAGGAAGGGGAGAAGGAGGCGGCGGGGGCGCGTGGGCGGCTGCGGCGGATGGAGGCGGCGGACGGCGGGGGCGCGTGGGCGCGTGGGCGGGGGCGCGTGGGCGGCAGACGGCGGGGGCTCGATCGAGTGGGGAAACCTGGGACTAAGAAAAAAATAGTAACCCTGGTACTAATGGCGCACCGTATGCAAATGCGCCATTAGTGACCCTGGTTACTAATGGCGCACCTGCTTCTGGTGCGCCATTAGAAGTTTTGCAAAAAAATTAAAAAAAGTATTTATTCTAATGGCGCACCGTGGCACAGTGCGCCATTAGTAGTTTTACAAAAAAAGAAAAAAAATAAACAACAGTAGTGGTGCACCATGTCCCTGCTGCGCCATTAGTGTCTTCCACACTAATGGCGCACCTGAACATGGTGCGCCATTAGTATATACTAATGGCGCACCACATGGCAGGTGCGTCATTAGTGTCCATCCCATCTATAGCCCTTTTCCTAGTAGTGGGCCAGGCCGACGATGTCGGCAGCCGTGGGCATCATACCCTTCATGAAGGTATTGTCATGGCTAGTCCACTTCCTACGGGTAGCTCTTCTTGGTATCGTCGTGGGCGTCGTACCCTTCTTGGTGCAGACCTTGATCCTTTCAATCGGTCGGCGACGACACTCCAGTGACATATCCTTCTTGAAGGCGCCGCCTTGGACTCGTAGGATCATCGGGCGCAGCTTGGTTTCTTGGTGATGTTGGTTCACGATGGAGGACCTCGACGTCTCTCAAGCGCAACTTTGTCCGTTGCTTGGAGTGATTTGGGGTGGTGTGTTGTTCTTCTACATCGTTGTATCTTGCCCTGGGTGTGTGTGTGTTCTGGCATCGAGTTATATGAGATGTGGTGTATGGCCGTTGTTTTATATATAAAGTCGGGTGCGAGGCTCTTTGTTACACCCTTCCGGCGTTGGGTGCCAACTATTTTGCACATATACCCTCCTCGCCTTCCACTTTTCATTTGGCTCACCGACGGCCATCTTCCACTTTACAGGTTCCCTTCCATTATTCAATTTAATTTGTTTCAGTGAGGATATATATATCTCTACTAAACTTCCTGGCTGCTTCAATAGGTGTGGCCAGCTCCCCATGCATTGTGGCGTTCCGATTAGGCCAGTTTTGGTAGAGAATGTTGGGTGGAATGTTGATATATCATGAATTAGTTAACCCTTGGTTTTTGCTTTAGGTAGAGAATGTTGGAGGGATCACAACATATTGTCACAAAATCAATTGTCACATTTATAAATAATTGCCATTACCATGGACACTTCATAGTTCATGCTCCCGCATGCACCAACGATTCAGAGTTCGGAGTTGGCATTACCACACACGCATCCTGCATGCAAAAAAGTTCAGAAATTCAAAGTTCAGAGTTTCAAGGTGGGCGTGAGTAGATCAATCCGGCTCCATCCTAGAGAACGCAGGGTGCCGGAGGTAGAAGAACCACATGCCGCAGCCAGCCACAGTCTGCCCCTTTACACCGTTGATGACGGGAAAATGGTGGGCGTGAGAATACGCGTCCACGTCATTGATACAGAGTGAAATTTAAATACATAAAATAAAAATAGAATCAAACATTGCAGGTACTTTATTTCCAGAACTCTTACATTTACATAAAAGGTCTGTTAATTACATCTCCGTAGAGAAAACCCCTGATTAAGAATTCCAACATATCTATTACATAGGATTGCATCACATTCCTATTACAACATACTACAAGACAAATCCTCCTCGCGGTCGACGACGAACTCCTTCTTGGTGAGCTTGAAGTTTGGTTCCATGCAAGTACTCCTCTATGATTTTATGTGTGATGTTTGAGAATATACTTCCTAGCATGCAACCATTTGTGTGTGTTCAACCTCATGTATATGCAGAATGCAGGTTGATTTTGGCTACACATATTTTTATCCTACGTTTGGCATATAGGATATGTTCATATTTTCTTTGGGAATTTTATATGACATCTTTGGTTTTGGTGGCATGGACATATGTGACATGCCAATTTTAACAAGTTTTGCATCATCACATTACTACTATCATCGCGTAGCACTGGTATGGTGCCCGCATGTAGCGTAACGGACTGAAGCTTTCTGACACAATCTTGATGCTTTCTGTGGTGCATGTGATATGTGCCAGGTTTTGCTAACTTTGACTTCACACGGTATCAAAACTAACAACGCGGTGCAATCATATGACACACCCGTATAGCTTGACCCGAGTGGAGTCTGCAAGTGGAGTTTGCTTATGATATTTTTTATTTGTTTAAAGCCTATGTGGGCTACATGAAATATGCCTTATCATGTATTTTGCATGAATTTTGTATGGCTACATGAAATATGCCTTATCATGTATTTTTCATGAATTTTGTATGCATATGTGGATGTGGAGTGAACTTATTTTTTATTAAGTTCTACTCTACCTGTACTACTACTAACACCGCGTGGCACTAAGGTAATGCCCGCATGCAGCGTAACCACACAAAGGTTTATGGAGCAATTATGATGTTGCATGAGTCATATGACATCTATCATTTTTGTTTATCTTTGTACCTTACATGGTACTAGCACTAACTCCGCATAGCGTCATTTCATTGGCGCTTGTGTGTAGCACAACCCAAGTAAAGTGAGTTTGTGATATCTATTTGTGATGATGCTAATAGTTTAGGCTCTTATAGCATTGGAGCATGTTTGTAACATCTTCTATATGACTTTGGCCAAAATATGTGGCATGATTGTTTTATTTAGATTTATCTTACTTGTATTACTACTAACACCGCGTAACACGAATATCGTGTCTGTGTGTAGCGTAACCAAGTAAAATTGGTTTATGACGTGCAATTTTGATGATGCTAATAGTTTAGGCTCTTATAGCGTTGGAGCATTTCATGACATATTTTATTTGACTTTGGCCAAAATATGTGGCCCGAATGTTGTGCTTGATTTTCTCTTACTTGTATTACTACTAACACCGCGTAGCATTAAGATAATGCCCGCGTGTAGCGTAACCAGGTAAGATTGGTTTTTATGATGCAATTTTGATGATGCTAATAGTTTATGCTCTTATAGCGTTGGAGCATTTTTAATCCATATGAGGGATTGTCTTATGACATGTGGGTTAATTTCCTACATGTAATTGAATTATCACCAGTTTTCTTGTAGTCTAAAACATATCATATATGGACATGTGACTAAGCGAAACTGGTCGAACATTTATATGATTTTGCATTTCAAGTGCATGAGAGTATTTATCAAGTTTCACTTCACTTGTATTAGTACTAGCATCATGTAGCAACATCGTACCCATGCGTAGCATAACCAAATGAAATATGTTGATTTCTTCCTGCTTGTATTATCACCAACATAGTATAAACTGTACTCATATTTTGCATGGACATGACAAAGTCTATGACACCTGTCGGTTCAAGTTTAGCTATATAGGACTAAACTACATATATATTATCGTCAAGTTTATTTGGGACTTTTCCATATTGCGAGCGCACTATGTTTTGCGTAGTGCAAATCAATAGAAAAATCATCTATCAAATAACTTAATTTGTTTCTATTCTTAATTTGTATCAACATGGGATGCAAGACCACCATAAGACCAAATAAGATGGATGTAATTTGTTTTTGAGTAAATTTTGGTCTTGACTTGTATCAACATGGAGATGCAAGATCACCATGAGACCAAACCAAGACTGGGCATATTTTTATTCTTGAATTGTATCAACATGGGATGCAAGATCACCATGAGACCAAAACAAGAGTGACTTAATTTAATCTTGGTTTGTATCAACAAAGGATACTAGATCCCGTGAGACCAAACAAGATGTGCCATATGGAGCGACGTATAACACCACTATTGTTTGAGACATATGATGCAAGAGGAATGCGTCAACAAGGAAGCAAGGAGGTAGCCATGAGTTCTAACCTTGCCTTGGCTTTCCTCCCGTACGCGTGAAGTGGTGATGTGGATGAGCAGCGCCGGCGTGTAGCAGCTTGTGGGCGGTGCAGATGATGTGAAGCCGGCGACGTCGACGATGAGTGGCGCGGACGACGAACGGTCGACGAGGAGCAGCGCGACAACGACGACGACGACGAGACGGATGGCCGGCAGCGACGACGATGGCGAGCGGACGGCCGGCGACCACGAAGCTAGCGGCGTTGCAGCATATGTATATGCGTGAGCGATGGGCAGGTGATTGAGTGAGCCATGGCTTGATGAATGATGAGAAAATGAGCCCTCCGAGAGCAGTCGAGCGGCCGAGGGAAGCAGTGGAGGGCCGGCTGGACGCGTGCCTGCCCACGTTCTAATCAAGGGATCGTGTCCACGAACGTGGGAGCGTGGCTGGCTTCTTCCCCCTTTTTATTTATTTGTTTAATCACTAATTACCGGCAATGTCCCATCAGCTGGGCTTAATTAGGCCACATAACACGTGGGCTTTGGGCGTGCTTTGCATACAATTGGCTGATGGAATAGGATATGCATGCATGTACGTAGCTATTCCATATAAGTGCACTTGGTCAGATTTAGATTGTGGGGCAGCATTTTTTCATCAGTATATAGTTCATGACGACTTGATATTTTTTTTATACACTGTCGTGCGTTATGTCATTTTACGCGGACATTACTGTGCTAATATTTTTTGTTAGCGATGACAGAATAATGCTCATAAATATGATATAGCATTTTGGCAATATTAGTGTCGTCTATGAAACTTTGAATTTGTGTCAACATTGGAATATCGCGGTTGATGATGGCGTATGTGTATGAAAGTCATGTGTCCTCTAATTTATGCGATGATATTGTTCCTTCTCTTTTATTTCCGGGTCTATTGTTTTATAGAGCAGCGCCGCAGAAATTCATCATGATATTTTTATCCGCGTATTCGGCAACTCAGTATTTTTTTCATTTTATGTAAATGGTTTTATTTGAATAATATCTATGCGCCATATTTTACTTTTGGCCGAAATCAATGTCAACAGATGCCCCTCGAGTTCTGAATGCAAATGCTTTTTTTATTCGGATTCAGAGCTCGAAGTCTTGTTTTTGACCCAAATACTACATAGGTATATTTGGAACGCTTCATTTGTATGAGATCTGCATTTCCTATTTGTGAGGTAAAGTATCATATGTACATTTTGAGATTACAGTTTAGGCTGATGAGATGTTGGAGCCTACTCAAGCTTGATATTTGCAGCTGGAGCAATTTTAACAATCTTTAATCATGCTTGGAGCAATTTACGCAGGTTAAAATTTCACACAACTTTTATACTTTATGCTCACGTAGCATTGGAGCATCTTTATGTGTGTTAATTTTTTTGAACATTGCTTATAGTTTAAGCCCATATAGCATTGGAGCATTTTTGTTTGTGAAAATTTGACATGACGCTTATAGTTTTGGCTCATATAGCATCGGAGCATTTTTTGCATGTATTTTTTTACAACATTGCTTATAGTTTAAGCTCATATAGCATTGGAGCATTTTTTCTGTTTGTTAAAATTTTACATGATGCTTATAGTTTAGGCTCATATAGCATTGGAGCACTGTTCTTCCGAAATATGAGGTCACAATTTATCCTCATGAGGATAATAATTTATACTCATATAACTTAAAGTGTTAGATTTTCTATGAGGCTAAAAGTTTAGACTCATTCATCCGAGGAGTTTTTTTTTCTAGTTTTGAATATAATGTCACAGACTGTGCTCATAAGATTTTGGAGTAGCAGTCTTCACGAGAATTTGCCAAAATTATAGTATATGGTACCTGATTTATACCGATAACATGTTGGGTTATTTCAATTTATCTTTAGATGCGGCTAGCAGTTTCTACTCATAAAGCCTTGGAGTATCATATTTCTGTAATCAAATGAGGTTATTAGTTTATACTCGTACATCCTTGGAGTACCCCTTTTTTATGAGGCTAGCGATTTATACTCGTATAGCCTTGGAACATATATTTTTCACGCGGCTAGGGAATCATGTTGTGAGAAACATCGAAGTATTTTCTGTTGATGTGTTTGCATGGTGCCAATAATTTGTATTGACGTATGGAGTTTATTTGTTCGTTTCATTTGTAGCTCTGACTGTTTGTAGTCATGGGTTAGTCAATGAAATGGTCTCGGTGAGCAACTATTTTTTCATGGTTTCATCTGCTGGTAGCTTTCGAGGCAATGTCCTCAAAAGTGATCGACCACATTTGGTAGCAGATTGCTCATGGACATCTTTACTGTTATGCCTCCATGAAATGTTCTTCATGCTGAAACTTAACCACCTAGTAACAAATTGGAAAAATCCTTTTGTTGAGCTTTAGCTTAGTTTGGGGTAATTTGGTGAAACATGTGATCTATGTGGTGCGACAAACTATCCAAGGCGGATGTCTCACATTCCTTTCTAAGTCTTGATTACACATGGTGGTAAGTTAGTTGTACCAAGGAAACAATCGGTCCCGGTAAAGTTTGAACAAATTGCAAAGCCAACTACATGTCGTACCTTGGTACATATGAGTAATTTGTTAACATTTGGCCAGATAAGGAAGCAATCCAATATATGGAGTGTAGGGTTTGACATGCCTTGCACGCTTGGCGTGTTATGCTCCTATCTTGAGTGTTAGCCCCTGCTGCAATCTCATGTTAAATTATATCGTGAGTGACATGAGAACATATATAATTTCCCTTGCTTGAGGATGCATCATTTCTTTTCCTTACTAGCCTTGATTTCAAAGGTTTGTAGTTTCTTGATCATTTTATGGGAGAAAGTATTTAGTTGAGACAACTGCTCCTCGGCGGAGGTCACTCGTCAACCCTCAGAATTTGTTTTGTATGCCATATGCACTTGATACACATTGGGTTTGATATCTAGTTGCATTATAATGCACCCTTGGCCTTTATATGACACGGTCAACATAATGACCTGATGTCATCAAGTATCTTTTCGCTGAGAAATTTGGAAGCTTTGTGCATTGACATAGATACTTGGAGGAATGCGATCAACCTTGTTTTCTCCTCAAAAGAAGAGTTTATGCTTGCAGTTTTGGCTCTTGAAGCATTGGAGCATTTTTTTGCTTATGTTTATCAAACACTATGTTTGGAGTATTACTTTTACTCCTACGTGCATGTGTGTGAACTTCAAATTTTGAACAAATATTTCATTTTTTTAGACTATGGTTGCACAGATTATACTCTTAAGAGGTTGGAGTAATACTTGTTTCGTAGTTTAGACTCAAACCTACCTCCAACGGCTGATGCTTTAAACACTTTGTCTGCTTCTACACATGGTAGCTCTATATAGCTCTTATTCATTTGCTTGCTATACTGTAATTTTTTTGCAAGATTATTTATTTATTGCAGAGGATGCTCCAGTTGTGGACAGGAAACACCCACTCAGTTGGCAATTGTGTCCACGGACATTTTTTCTAATGAACATTTTTTTCTTTCACTGAGCTTTTTGTAGGGACCATTGACAGGACGCTGGCGAGGGCCATCCAAGGCTTAGACGATTCCACTATAACAGAACCTCGGCGCTGCGACATTCTTCAAGCAGTTTATTTGATGCTGCCAAGTGGGGACATTGTTCCCCGAATTGCCACTGTTCACAGACTTGCAAAAGCTTATTTCTTTGTCAAATGAAATGCAAGGAGCTCACAAGGGAATTGATAATCATTCTCAGAAACAAGTTGTTGACGTTGTTAATGCAGCGGAGTCAGAAAGTGGATTGCTTGAAGACACTTTGAAAGCTACGGCCAAGAAAATATTAGCCTTGAAGAAGCAGTGTGAAGAGGGGAAGAAGGTCCTGGAAGACCTTGGTGTGCAACTGAAGGCAGTTACTTCCACGTTGCGGGTAACTGAAGAAGCTATTATGCAGCTAGAGTTGGAACAATCGTGAAGCAATTTGAAGCCAAGAAGCTGCGTGAAAATTTGCTTGAGATCAATGCAAAAAGTGTACAGGAATTGAAGGTTCTTGATGAGAAGGTATCCTCGCTAGGCAGCGAAATTGCAAGCGTCATCGGCAACTTGAAGAATTGGCATTCCGCGCCAAACTGAAACCCCTTTTTGCTTTGCTTTAGTATTTTCCATCTTATTTTTGCTTATCTGGCCACGTCATTTGTTTATTCACACATGATTGCGTACAATGCAACACTTTTATTTAGCTAAGCCCTCTTCATATGGACTGTACTAGCGCATGAGCTAGCTTAAACGACCCTATACATTTCATGCCGCAATCTTTATTTATTTATAGTTTTCTTGTTTATGGCTCGTAGCCTTATTATTTCTTGATTCATTTTTTTAGTTTAAGCTCGTGATGGTATGGAACATTTTCTGAAATGTCACAGTTTAAACTCGTAAGATATTGGAGCAAAATTTATTTATTTTTATTCTAAGTGCCACAGTTTAGACTCGTAAGTTTATTGGAGTGATTTTGTTTATGCCACAGTTTATACTCATGAGTTTATTGGAGTGACATTTTATGTGCCCCAGTTTATACTCATCAGGGTATGGAGTACGCTTGATGATTTCTTTTCTTTGCATCACAGTTTATACCCGTAAGTCGTTGGAGTAACTAAATTTTTTGTGCCCCAGTTTAGACTCGTGAGGGTATGGAGTATGTTTGGTGATTTTTATTTTGCATCACAGTTTAGACTCGTAAGTTGTTGGAGTATATTTGTTTTTATGCCACAGTTTATACTCGTGAGGTATTGGAGTGTATTTTTTTTGGTTGCCCCCGTTTAGACTCGTGAGGGTATGGAGTGTATATATTTTTTGGGTGCCCCAGTTTAGACTCCTGAGGGTATGGAGTGCGCTTGATGAAATTATTTTTTGGCATCACAGTTTATACTCATAGGTCGTTGGAGTATTTTCTTTTCTGCCACAGTTTATACTCGTGTGGTATTGGAGTATGTTCGTTGATTTTTTTATGACACCTAAATTAAGTGCATAGTGACAACTAATGTGGCAATGTTTGTATTGCAAGCATTAGTGCAAAATCTATATTATTTCTATCCAGATTTCATTCGTCTCCTACAAGGAAAAATTTATGATGATAAAAGAACATTTGTTTCCTTGTATCATCATATAGAAAATGCACCCAGTGAAATAGGCATAACCATAATATAAAGAAACGACAGTCGTGTACATCTTTTTTCTTTGATAAAGACTAAACAACCTTTCCTTACATATTTCACCTAGGAACAAACCTTTCAACGTGTTCTAAGATAACCGGTTATGTTGGAATGTCGCCTATAAACATCGAAGCTCGCATAGGCATCCAAGCATGCATACTTGCTCTGGTCATGGTCCAGGTTGGACTTCACCACCGACTGACAGAGATGCTTTTGTCCTTGTTAAGACTTATGTTTGCAACCTTCTTTGCTAGCTTCTCCAATGAGGCCAAGTTGCCAGCTTTTTGATTATGAACCTTGATACCCAATCCCTGCACATCGACAGGTTTTCTGATACCCAGGTTATAGAACTTGAGTTTTTTGATGTCATTGCCAATGGCGGCACCCGCAAATTCGATTGTGTCATTGTCAAGGAAGTTGCACAGAAGTGGAGGGATAAAACTTCTGGCATGAGCCTGGTATAGCTGGTAAATTAGGCAATGCTTGCCCACACAAAGTTGCAAGACAGCAGCGCGTTGTGGCTCTTGATTAGAGAGAGCAACTTGTTGCTCAAGTGGAAGCTTCTTGCGCTCTTTGTTGTGGACATATCTAGTGTATTCACAGTCAAGCCCGACAACACGACACTTGGCGTGATTAAGATACTTTTTCCAGATGAACCTGATGAAGGCAACAACTGTTGAAGGGTTTCTAGTCACCCTAGTATGAATTCTTATACCGCCTTTGCTGATATGAAAAAGGCGATCCGGATGATTGTTGTCCACACTCTTGGGGAATTGGACACAGACTTTACCGACCTTAATATTGTGATGGTTGACATGGCGAACATTTCTTCGCTGAGGTTGAGGGCACATGGACTCAAACGAAGTCAAAGAGGAATCATATGCAATGGGTGTTAATGACAACAAGGGATTTGAAAATGTAGATGTTGGGTTCACTAGACATGTTTCATAGCCATGGGAATTGGTATGCTTTTTCTTGCATTCAAGGGGAAACTTGAGAATCGTCTCAGAGCATTCTCCAATGGATTTATCGCCAGCGGAAGAATAGGCCTGAAGCATCAACTTGGACTTTATTCTGAACCATTGACATCCTTCCATGCAGAAACGATGAGGAGGGAAATATAATCATGGTATTGCCCCCATTCATAGGTTGCTCATAATGGAGTTTGTCCATTGTCTTTCCTTTTCCTTCTTTGTCTACCCTCATACTTCCCCCAAACTTGAGTGGAGAGAAGACTTCCATTCCTTGGTCATGTTCAGTTGGTGATGCAGTCATATTATCCAGATGCTGATTTGTTGAAGCCGCACATGGACCAACTGGCACATCGAGCCAAATGTCTCCAATGCGGAGCGTGACTGACTGCGGCACTTGACCATCCATACCTTCGAATAAAGAAAACTTTATATCAGTTTTCTTTGAGTATATTTATCGTACACAATGTTTATACACGTCATGTACTTTAGAAATTCATATGTTGCGACCCTATGTTGGAATTCAAAGATGAGGGGAGAAATATGTCCCATCAGGCGTGCCAGAATCTGATGATGAGAAAATGGCGGGGCGTGAGAATACGCGTCCACGTCATTGATACAGAGTGAAATTTAAATACATAAAATAAAAATAGAATCAAACATTGCAGGTACTTTATTTCCAGAACTCTTACATTTACATAAAAGGTCTGTTAATTACATCTCCGTAGAGAAAACCCCTGATTAAGAATTCCAACATATCTATTACATAGGATTGCATCACATTCCTATTACAACATACTACAAGACAAATCCTCCTCGCGGTCGACGACGAACTCCTTCTTGGTGAGCTTGAAGTTTGGTTCCATGCAAGTACTCCTCTATGATTTTATGTGTGATGTTTGAGAATATACTTCCTAGCATGCAACCATTTGTGTGTGTTCAACCTCATGTATATGCAGAATGCAGGTTGATTTTGGCTACACATATTTTTATCCTACGTTTGGCATATAGGATATGTTCATATTTTCTTTGGGAATTTTATATGACATCTTTGGTTTTGGTGGCATG
>NC_041387.1:2627210-2628164 GCF_002162155.2 Triticum dicoccoides
CGACGTCGACGATGAGTGGCGCGGACGACGAACGGTCGATGAGGAGCAGCGCGACGACGACAACGACGACGAGACGGATGGCCGGCAGCGACGACGACGGCGAGCGGACGGCCGGCGACGACGAAGCTAGCGGCGTTGCAGCATATGTATATGCGTGAGCGATGGGCAGGTGATTGAGTGAGCCATGGCTTGATGAATGATGAGAAAATGAGCCCTCCGAGAGCAGTCGAGCGGCCGAGGGAAGCAGTGGAGGGCCGGCTGGACGCGTGCCTGCCCACGTTCTAATCAAGGGATCGTGTCCACGAACGTGGGAGCGTGGCTGGCTTCTTCCCCCTTTTTATTTATTTGTTTAATCACTAATTACTGGCAATGTCCCATCAGCTGAGCTTAATTAGGCCACATAACACGTGGGCTTTGGGCGTGCTTTGCATGCAATTGGCTGATGGAATAGGATATGCATGCATGTACGTAGCTATTCCATATAAGTGCACTTGGTCAGAATTAGATTGTGGGGAAGCATTTTTTCATCGGTATATAGTTCATGACGACTTGATTTTTTTTTATACACTATCGTGCGTTATGTCATTTTACGCGGACATTACTGTGCTAATATTTTTTGTTAGCGATGACAGAATAATGCTCATAAATATGATATAGCATTTTGGCAATTTTATTGTCGTCTATGAAACTTTGAATTTGTGTCAACATTGGAATATCGCGGTTGATGATGGCGTATGTGTATGAAAGTCATGTGTCCTCTAATTTATGCGATGATATTGTTCCTTCTCTTTTATTTCCGGGTCTGTTGTTTTATAGAGCAGCGCCGCAGAAATTCATCATGATATTTTTATCCGCGTATTCGGCAACTCAGTATTTTTTTCATTTTATGTAAATGGTTTTATTTGAATAATATCTATGCGCCATATTTTACTTTTGGCCGAAATCAATGTCAAC
>NC_041387.1:2628174-2640826 GCF_002162155.2 Triticum dicoccoides
GGGCGTGAGAATACGCGTCCACGTCATTGATACAGAGTGAAATTTAAATACATAAAATAAAAATAGAATCAAACATTGCAGGTACTTTATTTCCAGAACTCTTACATTTACATAAAAGGTCTGTTAATTACATCTCCGTAGAGAAAACCCCTGATTAAGAATTCCAACATATCTATTACATAGGATTGCATCACATTCCTATTACAACATACTACAAGACAAATCCTCCTCGCGGTCGACGACGAACTCCTTCTTGGTGAGCTTGAAGTTTGGTTCCATGCAAGTACTCCTCTATGATTTTATGTGTGATGTTTGAGAATATACTTCCTAGCATGCAACCATTTGTGTGTGTTCAACCTCATGTATATGCAGAATGCAGGTTGATTTTGGCTACACATATTTTTATCCTACGTTTGGCATATAGGATATGTTCATATTTTCTTTGGGAATTTTATATGACATCTTTGGTTTTGGTGGCATGAACATATGTGACATGCCAATTTTAACAAGTTTTGCATCATCACATTACTACTATCATCGCGTAGCACTGGTATGGTGCCCGCGTGTAGCGTAACGGACTGAAGCTTTCTGACACAATCTTGATGCTTTCTATGGTGCATGTGATATGTGCCAGGTTTTGCTAACTTTGACTTCACACGGTATCAAAACTAACAACGCGGTGCAATCATATGACACACCCGTATAGCTTGACCCGAATGGAGTCTGCAAGTGGAGTTTGCTTATGATATTTTTTATTTGTTTAAAGCCTATGTGGGCTACATGAAATATGTCTTATCATGTATTTTGCATGAATTTTGTATGGCTACATGAAATATGCCTTATCATGTATTTTTCATGAATTTTGTATGCATATGTGGATGTGGAGTGAACTTATTTTTTATTAAGTTCTACTCTACCTGTACTACTACTAACACCGCGTGGCACTAAGGTAATGCCCGCGTGCAGCGTAACCACACAAAGGTTTATGGAGCAATTATGATGTTGCATGAGTCATATGACATCTATCATTTTTGTTTATCTTTGTACCTTACATGGTACTAGCACTAACTCCGCATAGCGTCATTTCATTGGCGCTTGTGTGTAGCACAACCCAAGTAAAGTGAGTTTGTGATATCTATTTGTGATGATGCTAATAGTTTAGGCTCTTATAGCATTGGAGCATGTTTGTAACATCTTCTATATGACTTTGGCCAAAATATGTGGCATGATTGTTTTATTTAGATTTATCTTACTTGTATTACTACTAACACCGCGTAACACGAATATCGTGTCCGCGTGTAGCGTAACCAAGTAAAATTGGTTTATGACGTGCAATTTGATGATGCTAATAGTTTAGGCTCTTATAGCGTTGGAGCATTTCATGACATATTTTATTTGACTTTGGCCAAAATATGTGGCCCGAATGTTTTGCTTGATTTTCTCTTACTTGTATTACTACTAACACCGCGTAGCATTAAGATAATGCCCGCATGTAGCGTAACCAGGTAAGATTGGTTTTTATGATGCAATTTTGATGATGCTAATAGTTTATGCTCTTATAGCGTTGGAGCATTTTTAATCCATATGAGGGATTGTCTTATGACATGTGGGTTAATTTCCTACATGCAATTGAATTATCACCAGTTTTCCTGTAGTCTAAAACATATCATATATGGACATGTGACTAAGCGAAACTGGTCAAACATTTATATGATTTTGCATTTCAAGTGCATGAGAGTATTTATCAAGTTTCACTTCACTTGTATTAGTACTAGCATCATGTAGCAACATCGTACCCATGCGTAGCATAACCAAATGAAATATGTTGATTTCTTCCTGCTTGTATTATCACCAACATAGTATAAACTGTACTCATATTTTGCATGGACATGACAAAGTCTATGACACCTGTCGGTTCAAGTTTAGCTATATAGGACTAAACTACATATATATTATCGTCAAGTTTATTTGGGACTTTTCCATATTGCGAGCGCACTATGTTTTGCGTAGTGCAAATCAATAGAAAAATCATCTATCAAATAACTTAATTTGTTTCTATTCTTAATTTGTATCAACATGGGATGCAAGACCACCATAAGACCAAATAAGATGGATGTAATTTGTTTTTGAGTAAATTTTGGTCTTGACTTGTATCAACATGGAGATGCAAGATCACCATGAGACCAAACCAAGACTGGGCATATTTTTATTCTTGAATTGTATCAACATGGGATGCAAGATCACCATGAGACCAAAACAAGAGTGACTTAATTTAATCTTGGTTTGTATCAACAAAGGATACTAGATCCCGTGAGACCAAACAAGATGTGCCATATGGAGCGACGTATAACACCACTATTGTTTGAGACATATGATGCAAGAGGAATGCGTCAACAAGGAAGCAAGGAGGTAGCCATGAGTTCTAACCTTGCCTTGGCTTTCCTCCCGTACGCGTGAAGTGGTGATGTGGATGAGCAATGCCGGCGTGTAGCAGCTTGTGGGCGGTGCAGATGATGTGAAGCCGACGACGTCGACGATGAGTGGCGCGGACGACGAACGGTCGATGAGGAGCAGCGCGACGACGACAACGACGACGAGACGGATGGCCGGCAGCGACGACGACGGCGAGCGGACGGCCGGCGACGACGAAGCTAGCGGCGTTGCAGCATATGTATATGCGTGAGCGATGGGCAGGTGATTGAGTGAGCCATGGCTTGATGAATGATGAGAAAATGAGCCCTCCGAGAGCAGTCGAGCGGCCGAGGGAAGCAGTGGAGGGCCGGCTGGACGCGTGCCTGCCCACGTTCTAATCAAGGGATCGTGTCCACGAACGTGGGAGCGTGGCTGGCTTCTTCCCCCTTTTTATTTATTTGTTTAATCACTAATTACTGGCAATGTCCCATCAGCTGAGCTTAATTAGGCCACATAACACGTGGGCTTTGGGCGTGCTTTGCATGCAATTGGCTGATGGAATAGGATATGCATGCATGTACGTAGCTATTCCATATAAGTGCACTTGGTCAGAATTAGATTGTGGGGAAGCATTTTTTCATCGGTATATAGTTCATGACGACTTGATTTTTTTTTATACACTATCGTGCGTTATGTCATTTTACGCGGACATTACTGTGCTAATATTTTTTGTTAGCGATGACAGAATAATGCTCATAAATATGATATAGCATTTTGGCAATTTTATTGTCGTCTATGAAACTTTGAATTTGTGTCAACATTGGAATATCGCGGTTGATGATGGCGTATGTGTATGAAAGTCATGTGTCCTCTAATTTATGCGATGATATTGTTCCTTCTCTTTTATTTCCGGGTCTGTTGTTTTATAGAGCAGCGCCGCAGAAATTCATCATGATATTTTTATCCGCGTATTCGGCAACTCAGTATTTTTTTCATTTTATGTAAATGGTTTTATTTGAATAATATCTATGCGCCATATTTTACTTTTGGCCGAAATCAATGTCAACCACCGTCTTTCACGATACCCACCTCCGCCCACCTACTGTCGTCTGCTAGTCCGTCGTCACACTAGCGCACGCCATCAGAGAGGGAGGGATGGCGCAGAGACAGGGAGAGCCAGCGCCGGAGAGGAAGATGGGTGGGTGGCCTGCGGCGTTGCACATCGAGAGGAAAAAGAGACAAGGGGGTTCATGCGCTGAGTTTGTGGGTGAAAGTGAGTCAGGGAGGGCGAGAGCGAAGCCTTGTGCGTTGTCTGGCCAATTTGGAGGTATGACCAAGTTTGGCATATCGAGCGAATATGCCATTCCAGGAACGAATGGGTTCCGACTCCTCGGATGGACCAAACACAAGAATGTGCCTTAGGGACGGAACAAACCCGCTACATTCAACCTAAAGACACAAACCAAACACACCCGTAAATGATAAAAAAAAGCTAGCTACTATTTTAGCTGTATTCAGTATTATATGAATGTCATATCATACTCCATAACAAAGCTGCAGTACAATCTAACGGCCAGGAACAGTGCTGTCAAATCTTGAGACATGACTGACAGTCCTGCTAGAATTTCAAAAAGCAAAAACTTAATGATCAGTCATATTTATGCACTTCACAATCGGAAGCAAAGCACTTTTATCCATAATACAAACCTGGAAGGTATATTTCAGTAATTAACTTTATTACCAGAGGTGTGTCAGAAGGCAGATTCTGTGACCATACAAACTATCCATGTGCATACTTACGTATGAGTTTTCAGAGCTTGAGCAGGCATACAAATCATCTTGTATGAGGTGATAAAATAAGAAAAACCTGATCATATCAAACAGCTAAAGAAAGGGAAAATCATGGGTAGCAGTCCCCAAAAAAGGAGAAATGCTTCAGTTGCATGCAGAATAAAAATGTGGTTGATGTCTCATGTGTTTCTACAATTCCAGAGTTACATAAACCCATGCAGCAAACAAAGAGTAGCATCAACTTGAGCGAAACTTTG
This sequence comes from Triticum dicoccoides, assembly GCF_002162155.2. NCBI lineage: Eukaryota > Viridiplantae > Streptophyta > Magnoliopsida > Poales > Poaceae > Triticum > Triticum dicoccoides. The sequence continues at coordinate 2,632,635 of NC_041387.1, forward strand.
CAGATAAACATGCAGAGGCGCTATAGGATCATATAGCTACTGAACATTGACGGTCACACTTTCCCTAATAAACCTTTTTTTGCGGGTGACTTTCCCTAATTAACCTGTCTTAAGTTACTTCTAAGCAGGCAAGTGGAGCTAGGAGGGTGGCAGCAGCAAACTGTAGAACGATGAGCATGACAGGTTCAGGCTACTATAGAGCCAATAATGAGTGTCCAAGCCGACCATGGTGGACACTGATTGTAGGAGTGTAACCTTCCTAGAACTAAGCAGCAGCCATAATTCTATGTATACTATATCTTATAACATACAAGCATTATCTATCCCTGCTGCATATGGTGATGAAGTGATGTGAGTTTCATTATCACGGTTAAATCACTAGCAAGACTCAGAAGATAAATTGTAGATAGATACTGACTTCACAAAGACTATTAACCCAAGCAACTCTATAAGTCATTAATAACGAACACAAGCTCAGACAATTAAATCCAACAAAGTCCACTTCCAGACAGCCGTACATAAAAGTAGAACAGCCTACATACAAAATGGTGCAATCTCAGCGTCAACCACATCACATGCTTCTGCACATGGAGGAGACTAAACCAACTAGACATTTTTCTTCATCTCAGCAACCCATGTATAACTCTAGGTACCTGCAGAACAATCAATGTCATATCAGCACCCAATTTGTACTACTCCCTCCCAAAAGAAGTCAAATTTTTCATGATTCCAACAGTACATTTTAACTTTGCCATTGTGCAAATTATATAAAAGAATCTAAAGCTGAGTTATTGTGTGAACCAAGATTATACTACCATAAGAAAAAAATACAAACGGAGAACAACAATAGAAGAACAATTATTCTGCAATGGTTGACAGGGTACCTTGAGCCTCTCTAGTTGACATGTCCTCATGATTTTTTGCTACATCAGTACATATGATCGCAGTAGGTCATAAAAGAACATTGACTGAATGCCTCAAAGAGAGGCAAACACTAGACTTCTTAGATTGTTCTAGTTCAACAGCATACTATTTAGAACTGTGGGAGCTAGACACTCTAGAAATTATTCACATTCATGCATTACAACCTACAACAATAAATCATGCATAGTGTTCTAAACTAAGTAGACAAGACAAAAAATATGCTGCCTTAAAGACATACACATAACATGAAGATAAATTTACCTCAATCATTCAACAAGATAGCACATTACTAGATCACAAGAGTTCAAAGTTCCAGCTCCACCCATTTCCACCCAACTCCCCTGCCTAAAACCAAAAAAACAATGAAAATTCAAAAGGAAGTTGAATCAATGGGAAAGCAATTTGTGCAAACCACTATATATTTATGTAAATGGAAGAGGGAAAAGTAGCTTTTGTGGCAAGGATAGTAAATGACGCCACATCTATTGCCAAGTGTAAAACAAGAATGATGAGACTGTTCAGATGGTCAAGAAAAATGCATTTATCTAGAACTCTATTGTCAAGAAAGCCTGTACCATTTATGACCAATGTGCCAAAGTAAAATATGCACATTTTAGCATCACATATTGCCATTCAAATTATATGAACCAGTACTGTTTTCCAATAGAAAAATAAGTATGTGCTGTTATGAATTGATAAGACAAAGATTATCTTGCACATATATTTATTCAATAGAACAACATAACGATCTTTAAGCTTCCAGATGTGGCAATGGGTTAACTATTTCACATCGCAGATATAGTTTCCTCATATTCTCTTAGTGTAGTTATAGCCAGTTTCCGATTCTTATAAACCTCCCGATGGAAAGATCATTAAACGGACAGAATCATAGTAAGCATTTAGCAGTGGCAAGGCATCAAAGCAATAGATATCCGCGTCCAGCTTTAATTTAGGACAGTAATAATAAGTTACATCACGATAAATCACCGGCACAACAAAGAAATAAACAGCTCAATGTATTCTAGTTGATCCTTAGGGGTTGTTTGGAATTGGATAGCTATGTTTTAGAGAACCTGTTAGCTAAAAACGTATTTCAGGGCCTAACTAACTAAAACATGGTTTGGCTAATCTAACTAATCCTTGGATAAGAAAAACTTGGTTCTTGTAATACTCAGATTTTGCTTTTTGGACAAACGGCTCTGAGATGTTTTTGTGCAAACGCGTTTTACAAAAATAGGTCCTGGCTTGTGTTGTGTGGCATGCCGTTGATCTTCATGGAGAAGAACGCCTTCCTCCACCACAAGGCTGGAGCTGGCGCCAACGCCGGCACACTGATTTGCGGCAGCCACGACGGACGGTGGCGGACGGCGGATGGAGAGGCGACTATGCCAGTGTACGACCATGCTGACGGCGACCTCGTGGTCCTCCCCATGGCACAATGTGCTGCCCGCTTCCCTCAAGAGACGGAAGTGTGACTCCCCGACACTTGTTGTATAGCCCTGGCATGGCCGCAGATGTGCCCTTGACTGCAATGAGTGTGCGCACGACACCAGGACGGCGGAGTACTTCCATGGCAACGACATGCAACAGCCTAGGGTAGTCTTTGCGGGGAAGACGAGCTGGGCGACCAAGGTAAACGCCCTGCCGGCGGCTGCACATGGAGTCGTGTTGGTCAACTGGAAGGCGAGCAGCAGCCCACGACATATTCTATGCTCGGGGTGACAACCTTGGTGACTTGGGGAAGAGCCCGCCGGCAACCACGGACGGGATCCTTGTGGCCGGAGGAGACGCGAGCAGCAGAAACAAAGGAGTCCTAGACTGGATCTTGGAAGGTTGTCAATGGCGGCCGAGTGGGGAAAGCAGGAAGAGATCATGCCTGACATACGAGAGAATAGGCTAATCGCTATCCAAACAAGGAATAATACATCACCGATTTGTTACTTTCCTGACCCAAACATAATTTTCCATATACTCTTTGTTGATTAAAAAGATTGTAAAACGGGTTTTCTTAAAAATAGGCTAAAAACTGATTTTCTATATACTCGTGGCTAAAGCTCCATATCAAAACAACCACTTAATCATATTAACAGTAATAAATCCCAGCAAAACAAAATAATGGACTATTTTGGTTGTGCAATGTAGATATATAGGGAGGTATTACCTGCAATGTAGAAATTATGGTAGGGATAAAACATGTCGATGCACATATCATTTCTTTTAATGATATGTTTGATCTGCACTGAGTCAAGTTGGAGCATGAAGTTGCCAATCCCCGTAGACAGAACAATCGCATTTGTGTCCTCATCATACCGCATGATAAGTACCAAAGGCTTTCTGCTTGGAAGCAACCCCTTCAAAGGAATGGTTTTCTGCAGCAACACCCATCCGACAACACCATCACAGTTAGGTTTCCTCTCCCATAATTGGATGATCTGTTCAGACAAAACAGCAAGGCCTAGTCCACCTTTCTCCATGCGCAAGAGCTGAAAAAACAAGTCAATGGTAACATGGTTGTCTGCTGGCTTCTCGATCACACCAAGACTCTGCGTTTTGATGTCAAACACAAGGACATCACCTCCACATATCAACCAGCAAAGCACATTTCCAACAAGCATGCTGCCCCTTCTGGCATAAATTTCATTTGCTATCGCTATCGAGAAAATATTTCCCCAAGAACCAGACGACGAGTCATAGATAGAACCAAATGCCTGCTTGTATCCGTTGCAGATCAAGACCAATTTAAACGGGCCCAAGATGCAATCGCCATGCACGTGCCCATGTTCGGCATCAGCGCACAGCACCAAGGTATGCCATACACAGAAACTACGCGTTAGGGCATTTTGGAGTCCCGGTGGAAAAGGCACGTGATGTTGCCGGCCGGTGAGAGGATCCCACACGACGGCCTCGCGCCGACACTTGTTGATCAGGACAGCGAGCCCGTTGCGGCAGCCCATGAAGCGCCACTGCTCCATTGAGCTGCGGCTCTTGGGCATGGAGAAACGATTGGCATGTATGCGGTCAGGCAGTTCCAGGACGGGTTTGAAGTCACAGAATACGCCATATCTTTGGCTGAAGAAGCCGATGAGTGGGGGTTTCCCATGGTGTTTGTGGAAGCGTTGGATGAATTGGGGGTCAGAGAGAATGCTGCACCAGCGCTTGCATACGGTGGACGCGCGAGGGACGGAGGATGGCTGAGGAGGAAGGTGTAGGAGGATCTCCTGGAGAAGGTCCTCGTCTTCCAGCGGGGGTGCCGTCGCCGGCGAGCAACGGCGGCGGCTCATACTTCAGTCTATGGTTCCTGAAAGCAAAGATCGGAAGAGAATCATCAATCAAGACTGTTAAACCAAATCAAAAGTGGGAAAGCAGCAGGTAGAGAGGAGTAATAGAAACCAGGAGCACTCACCGTTTCTTTTAGGGGCTAGATTGGAGCGCCGCCATTTTTTTCCTCGACCCTCGAGGAGCGCCCCCAATTCGTCCAACGCTTCCACAAACACCATGGGAAACCCCCACTCATCGGCTTCTTCAGCCAAAGATATGGCGTATTCTGTGTCTATCAGCAGAATCATAATGTCAACAATTGTGCAGCTTGGTCTAAGGTTCAACCTACGGCTGCTTTCTTTGGTAGTGGAGCTCAGGGTCTTGGTTTCTACCATGTGGATGTCCCTGTTGCAAATGAGTCCAAGTGGTTGAACTTCCAAAACTGTGCAGTGGTTAACATCTTGAAAGGAGAAGTGAATGGTGCTAAACTGAGGGAATTGCTTTCTGCTACCTTCTGCAAATCTAAAAATTGGCCATGGCAAATTAGAGGGTTGTCTAGTAAGACTTTCATGGTCATGTTCCCTCCCTGGAAAAAAGTGGAAGACCTTATTGAGCTTCCTGGGTTCTCCCTGCCACAGGATGTCAATGTAACTCTTACTGAATGGAAGGGTGGATGTGAACCATTTGGTGAATTGATTGAAGCTTGGGTGCTGATTGAAGGGATTCCTCCAAAGTGGTGCACTTGGAAAGTGTTTGCTCAAAATGCCTCACTGTTTGGGGCCCTTACAGATGTGGATTGGAATGGGATGTTCAGAACCTTTTTTGAAAATGTCAGAGTCAAGATTGCTTGCAGAGACCCTACCAAAATTCCTTTTGAAAGGTTGATTGAGATGAAGAAGAAATTGTTTCTACTTGGCTTTACCGTGGAAGGTTTTGAACAAACTGGTGAGGTTGATTCTATCATTGATGTTGATGGTGATGAGGAAGACTTTGAGGAAGATGAGAAGGCTGAGGAGAACCAGATAGAAAGACAGGAAGGGACACAAGGTGACCATATTTCTGATGGTTCAGGAGCTGGTGACATAGCCATTGATGAACTAGACAAGGCCAATTTCTCATCCAAACAGAACTCTGCAAGAAAATCTGATGATCAAGGAAGGGTGGATGCACCCATGAAAGATAACATAAACACTGACCAGGAGGACTTTATTCTGGAACATGCTTTGACAAAAGTTAACTCTAAGGGTTCATCTTCTAATGGATATGGACATGCTTCTGGATATATGTGTGAGTGGACAGATCAAGACCCATACTGTGAAGGAAAAGAGGGAGATGCCTACAAAACTCCTACTCCAAGTGAAGGAACAGCTGTTAACATAACTTCTGAGAAGAAAACTGAGAACATGGAGTATTGTGAGGATCTGTTAAGATCAGTGGACATGTGTGACTCTGAAGATGAGGGAATAGAGGATGAGCTAGGGGTTCTCCCTCATGAGGCTGTTCAAATTCTCCAGAGTGAAACTTGGAAGAGATCCTTGCTGGAATCACTCTCTCAAGCTAAAAATGGGGAGGCTGTTCAGGATAACAAGTCAAGGTGGGGGCCTATTGTTGCAAAAAGACCTGCTACTAGAGGCCATGGCAATGTTAACATTATGGAAAAAGCTGCAGCATATAAGAGGAAGAAGAATCTGGAAATCCCACCCACATTCAAAGGTAAATCCTTATCTACTATGGATAAAAATATTCTTGCTAACCAGATGAGCCAAATGAACTTGGTAATTGGGGGGGGGTGATAATCAAAAGAACATTACTATTGATGAGATGATAGAGGTAGAGAAAGAGAGGTGTTTGGTTTTTGCCAATAACAATCCTGAAATTGTGCTGCCTAATAACCTTGATCTTGACCCAAGTGAGTTGGTTAGGACACCTGATGGTGTGCCCCCCTGGTACCAGTGGGCACTGCTGATGCTTCCAGGGGGACACCTATGGTGCTAACTAAAAGTAAGCCTTGTGGCTTGTCCCATCCGTTTAAAATTAATTAATGATAGGTCTTATCTGGAACATTAGGGGTTTAGGTCAGCCTGGAAAGATTCAGTGCCTGTGTGATACTATTGCCAAATCTAATCCTGACTTTATTGGTTTTCAAGAGACTAAGAGAGAAATCATTTCTGAGGGTTTCCTCAAATCCATAGATAAATTTGATAATTTTGTTTGGCATTTTTTGCCAGCTGATAATACTGCGGGCGGGATCCTTGTGGGTTTCAAAAAAAATTGTTTTGAAGTGATTGGTTTTATTAATCAAAAGTTTTCAATTGTAGCTACCATTAAAAATAAGTCTGATGGTTTCATTTGGCAATTGGTGTTGGTTTATGGGTCTGCTTACCCTGAATTTAAGATAGATTTTATTACTGAACTACATGATACCTTGTCTAATGCTTCTTATCCAATTATGATCTGTGGAGATTTTAATCTGGTTAGGAATGATAAGGAGAAGAGTAGTGGCTTGGTTAATCAACAGACTACTTTCTTGTTCAATGATTGGATCAATAGGTGGGCATTGATGGAGATTTCTATCTCCAATAGGGTGTTCACTTGGTCTAACAATCAGGTCTCCCCTGTTTTTGCTATGTTAGACAGAGTGTTCATTTCTGTGAACTGGGATACACACTTTCCTTTCTCTACTCTAGTTGCTCTCCCCAGGGTGGGAAGTGACCATACCCCCTTGATCCTAGATACTGGTGCCAGAGCCCCCACCACCCCAAGCCATTTAGGTTTGAGAAATGGTGGCTCTCACAACCAGACTTTCATCAAATGGTGGTGGAAGCATGGAATTCTCTTTCTTTAGACAGATCCTCTGCTGAGAATTGGCTGTGTAAAACTAAGAATCTTAGGGGAAAAAACTAAGGGTTGGAATATTAATAGGGAGGCTGCTCTTAAGAAAAAGAATAAGGAACTCCTTCTGGAGTTTGATATATTGGATGTTATGTCTGAAACCCATCAACTATCTACTGCTGATTATGACAGGATGAGAGAGATTAAGAAGGAGTTGGATGAATTGTGGAAGAAAGAGGAAACTGCCCTCTGGCAGAGATCTAGAGATAGAAAAATCTTAGAGGGTGATAGGAACAATGCTTATTTTCATGCACTAGCTAATCACAGACACAGGAAAAAATCACCTCTCTGAGTTGAATAGCCCCAATGGTGTGGTTACTTCAAATGGAGAGATGCTTGAGGTGGCTACCTCTTTTTATAAAGAGTTATTTGCCTTTGAACCCAAACCTGATATCCATTTGGATACTAACTTCTGGTCTGAGGATGAAATGGTGAGTGCTGATGAGTCCAGATCGCAACGGGGACGAAACCCATCGGGTTTTGCCTTCCCAAACCTATCCCCACGAGAAAATCGCAAACCCGTCCCCGTCCCCATCACTGTGGCGGGGTTAGTTTTCCGCCCGTCCCCTAAGCCCATCGGGTTTCGGGGAACCCACGGGGAACCCATGAGAAAATCAAAATATTTAAAGAAACATAGTGGCGATAAAGAATAACATTTGAACAACAAAACAAGCACATTTCAACAGCATAACGAGAGCAAATTTCAACAAAAAACAATAGTAGATGGTTCAACAGCTATATAGAGTTTATTTCAGCAGATTTAAACAACATACATAGTATATTTCAGAGGCAGCAACATAAGATAAATAGTAGCAATAATGATATCATTTCAGCAGCAACATAGTATATTTCAGCAACAAAACAACAGCAAATTTCAGCACAATACTCAAGAGGCCACCATGGGGTTCGTCACTGGTGGCGACGCCCTTTCTCCAGATCAGACCGGCAGTGGTGGAGAAGGCGTGGAGGGAGGAGGCTCGCCGGCGCAGATCATGGTCGGCAGATCTTGCGAGATGGGATTGAGCCAGGCGGCGGCTGGGGTCCTAGGTTTAGGGTTAGAGCGAGGGGGAAAGGAGCGAGCGATAGTGGCCACCCCAGCGAGGGGTTGGTTTTACCTT
>NC_041387.1:2641426-2658816 GCF_002162155.2 Triticum dicoccoides
CAGGCTCGGTAGTTTTGGGTTGGGCCGCGTCGGAGCACTGCTTGGTAAAAAAATGTATTTTGCCGGGTTTGCCGGGTTTCGGGTTCGGGGACTACCTAAACGGGTGCAAACCCACTGAACGTGTAGGGTTGTATAATGTGCCCAACAACAGCCCCGCGGGGATGAAAAGACGCCCATCCCCGTCCCCTAATAGGGTAAAAACCCGCGGGGACACGGGTTTCAGGGCCCCGTTGCCATCTTGACTGATGAGAGAGAATATCTGGAGAGACCTTTTTCTGAGGAAGAGATTAAACAAGCTGTGATGAGTTCATATGCTAGTGGTGCCCCTGGCCCTGATGGCCTGACATTTTTATTTTATCAAAACTTTTGGGACTTGATTAAGAAAGATTTTATGTGGATGGTGAGAGATTTTGGAAGAGGTATCCTTGATATATATAAGCTCAACCATGCCATTATTACTCTTATCCCCAAAATCCCTATGGCTAAAGACATGAAGAATTTCAGGCCCATTAGCCTTAGCAACTGTGCTGTAAAAATTTTCTCTAAAGCTATGACCACTAGGGCCTCTCCCCTATGTGACAGACTAATTTCCTCTAATCAGACTGCGTTTATCAAAGGGAGGTTTATCTTGGAGAGTGTGGTTATGGCTCATGAAGTCATTCATGAAGTTCATAGATCTGGGACTGCTGGTTTGGTTCTTAAGTTAGATTATGAGAAAGCATATGATAGAGTGAGCTGGGATTTCTTAAAAGAGATGCTTTTGTCTAGATGATTTGGTAATAAATGGGTGGATTGGGTGATCTCCACCATTCATCAAAGCACTTTCCAAGTTAGGATCAACGATTCTAATGGTCCCCGGTTTTCTGGGGGGAAGGGTTTGAAATAGGGTGACCCCCATTCACCCCTTCTTTTTAATTTGGTGGCTGATGTGTTTTCAAAAATGCTTCAAAAAGCTACTAGTATTGGTTTAATTCGTGGGCTTCTGCCACAGGCCTTCCCTGGTGGTGTGGTCAGCCTCCAATATGCTGATGACACCATCCTATTTTTAGAGAATTCGCTGGATTATGCAAAAAATTTGAAATGGATTCGTTCATGTTTTGAACATCTGTCTGGTTTGAAAATTAACTTCCATAAGAGTGATTTGCATGTTATTAATATCTCTGAACAGCTGTCTAATGAATTTGCCCAAGTTTTTTGCTGCCAGATGGGGGATTTCCCCTTCAAATATTTAGGTGTCCCCCTCCACTTCAAAAAGTTGAGGAGGGAGGACATCCAACCCATTATTGATAGGATTATTAAAAACATTTCGGGTTGGCTGGGGAGATTTCTATCTTACAGAGGGAAATTGATTTTGCTTACCACATGCATTGCTAGTATTCCTGCTTACCTTATGTCTATTATGAAATTTCCCAAATGGGCAATTGACATGATTACTTCTCAAATGTCTCACTTCTTTTGGGGTAACATGGGGGATTCTCATAAATACCACCTTGCTAATTGGGGTCTGATCTCTAGGAAAAAGGAGCTTGGTGGCTTGGGGTACCCAATCTTAGAGAATTTAACATGGCTCTATTGGCATCATGGGGAAAAAGATTTTATGATGAAAAGAACAGTGATTGGAAGAAAGTGTTGAAGTATAAATATAATACCACCTGCCCTAATTTCTTTAATGCTAGGGTGGTTCTTGGTTCTCCATTTATGAAAAGTTTATCTTGGGCTCTTGCAGCTGCTAAGAACTTCTATAGGTGGGTTCCTGGGGATGGAACTAGCATTGCCTTCTGGCACGATATCTGGGTTGGAGATTGTTCTTTGAAAACTGCATATTGGGATCTTTACAGCATTTGCCAACAACAGGAGTCTACCCTGGCCCAGGTCTGGGTAGATGGTGAGCTATGATTAACATTTAGGAGGTGTGTTTCAGATGATACATTAGCTAGATGGGAGGAACTCACTGAAATCGTTAAGACTGTTTGCTTGTCTGACGCTCCAGATCAGCCTCTCTGGATGTTAGATTCTTCTAACACATACTCTGTCAAATCCTTTTGTAAGTTTATCAACTTTGGTGGAATTCCCTCTGTCATTAAAGATGACATATGGAAGATCAAAGTGCCACCAAATATACATGTCTTTCTCTGGCTGGTTTATTATAACTAGAGCCTGACCAGAGATAATTTGGCTAAGCGCAGGCATGTTGAAGACATGTCCTGTGTCTTTTGTTGTGAGCCTGAATCTATTCAGCATCTGTTTTTTGATTGCATTGTTGCTAAATCTGTCTGGAGCTTAATTGCTGATATCTTTGTGATTGATGTTCCTAATTCCTTTGATCAATTAACTTCCTTCTGGAAGAGAAGGAAACATTATGAAGCCTTGAATATTGTTTCTGCTGCTGCCTTGTGGAGCTTATGGCGTCTTCGGAATGATTTTGTTTTCCAGGGGCGAAGATGGCGAAGTATGAGGTGTGTCTTGGACCTGTTGGGGGCGATGATCAAGAGTTGGAAAGTGTTATGCTCAGAAGCTCAGGGTGCGCTACTTCTCTGGTGCTTAAGGCTTTTGGACCACCGAAGAGGGGAATTGCTTAGAATTGCGTGGAGATCTTAGTGTTCTTCTTAAGTTTGGTTGCTGGAGATGTAGTCGATGTTATCTGTTTGAACTAGCCTTGAGCTTGTAATAGGGTAGTCCTTAAAACCCTTTCTATCTGCGGCAGCTACTCTCTGTCGTCGAGCACTGTTTAACAGTCCGTGTCTGGTTGTTTTGCCTTGGCTTTTATAAAAGTTGGGGTGGGGGGAAACCCCTTTTCGTGAAAAAAAGGACGATGTGGCAAGGACGAACGGAGGAGGCAGGGAGAGGCATGGCTGCCGGAGGGATAGATGAGGCGGAGAGCAGGAGGAGCGCGGTGCCAGCGCGGGAGGGATGGCGGCGGCTGGCCGTCGGCGCTGGGAGAGACGCACGATCTGGGAGAGAGATTCTGTGAGAGAGACGCACGGTGTGTAGAGAACATTTAAAAAAAGAACATAGAGAAACCGCAACTATTTTTTTTAGCAAAAGGCAATTTTATAAGATGGCTTGCCGCGATGACCTTGGTGGCACAGTGGCACGTGGCACGAAGACATGACGTGGCGACGCACGGAACTATGGGCCGTTGCTGCGGCAGCGAGCGGCAGCTCGTGCCTGAGGCGCAGTGGAGGCGTACATGGCGCCGAGACAACAGACAACGTGGCAGGGCTCCTGTTGGCAGGCCGTGTGGCGACGCCGTGGTTTAGCGGGTGACTGTTGGGAAATAAGCCACGGCGGGCATGTCCAGTGCGTGTTTGTGCGCCTGCTGGGGGTGTCGGCGCTAGTAGGGGCAGCGCCGGGTCCGTGGCCGTGCGTGCGTGTGTGTCTGGGCATAGTCCGTCTACTGTATGAGCATTGTTTGACTAGCGTCCGGCCATTATCTCCGGATGCGCGCGTGTGTCTCTGTGTGTGTGTGCGCGCGCGTGTGTTAGTAAGCGTGTGTGCACGTGCATGTGTTAGTTGGCGAACTGCAAGGGTTTGTGACCGCGTCAGGCACTGGTCTCGGTCGCACCCGAGCGTGCCTGTGCGCGTCGGGGGCGCGAACGTGGAGTGCGGGACGTGGGCAGTGGGCTAGTGGGTGCGTCAAGAGCACGGCGTGGGGCGTCGGTGCGCGCACGGATAAAAGACCGCTCCCTCCCCTGTATGTTGGTTGTGTGGTGTCGAGTTCGTGCTCGGGAAAAAGATTGTTGTTGTCGTGGCGGTTGTATGTGCGTCGGGAAACACCACCGTGTCGATGTTCTCTTTCCTTCCTTCTATCGCTCGAGCATTGTTGGCGGAGAGAGTGAGAGGTTCGCAGAGGGAGATGGGCTTCGGCACTAAGAGCAAGCTAGGGCTAGGTGCCAACAATTAGCATCAGAGCTAGCAGGTTCGGGGGGCCGTGGCATCCGCGACGCGCACAGCGGACATGGATGACTCGGCTGCGTTGCTTGGCAATTCCTCGGCGGTGTGGTGTGATGGTGTGCGCGCGATGAGCACGGCGGTCGCTGATGCGAGGAGGTCGCGGAGGGCCTGCGTGGTGGCGTAGAGGCCGCGGTGGCTCGGCGTGACGACCGTGGAGGCACAGTGGCGCGTGGCATGGAGAAGCGACGCGGCGGCGCACGGGACTGCGGGCTGCTGCTACGGCAGCGAGCGGCGGCTCTTGCCTGAGGTGCAGCGGAGGCATACATGGCACCGAGACAACGACGACATGGCAGGGCTCCTGTCGGCAGGCCGTGTGGCAACGCCATGGCTTAGGGTGTGATTGTTGGGAAATAAGCCATGGCAGGCATGTCCAGTTCATGTGTGTGTGCCTACGTGTGTCGGCGCTGGTCGGGGCCGTGCCTGGTCCGTGGCCGTGCGTGCATGTCTGCATTTGGGCATAGTCTGACTACTGCATGAGCACAGTCTGACTAGTGTCTGGCCATTATCTGGGGCGTGTCCAAATAATGTCTGGGTGTGTGTGTGTCAGCAAGCGTGTGTGTGCGTCCGTGTGTTAGTTGGCGAACTATGGGGGTGTGTGACCGCTTATGGCACTGGACCTGGTCGCGCCCTAGGGTGTGCGTGTGCTTCGGGGGCGCGAACGTAGATTGCAGGAGGTCGACATGGGCAGTGCGCGAGTGGTGCGTCAGTAGTGCGGCGTGGGGCGTCGGTGTGCGCACGCATAAAAGACCCCTCCCTCCCTTGTATGTTGGCTGTGTGGTATCGAGTTCGTGCTCGGGAAAAAGATTGTTGTTGCCGCGGCGGGCGTATGTGCGCCGGAAAACATCACCGTGTCCATGTCCTTTCTTCTTCCTTCTATCGCTCGAGCATAGCAAGCAGAGAGAGAGAGAGGTGTGTGCAGAGGGAGCCGGGCTTCAGCGCTATGAGCAAGCTAGGGCTAGGCGCCAACAAATTTGATAGATCATATCATGCCGGATATGGGAGATCTAGAGGTTTTTTAAGGACGCCTATATCCACCACACGTGTGGTATATTCAACATGCGCCCACACATGGTGTGTGGTGTGAGCAGGAGGCAGCCCACACGCGCTGTGTGTGGGCGGACATTAGAACTGCCCACACATGTGGGCGCGGTTACTTCGTGCCACACGCCCAACAAGTACTACTCATCTCCACCCCGCGCGTGTGGCACGAAGCAAAAATTCCCACACGTCCTGGCGCAGCTACGTTAGGTACCCCGCGGGATGATGATTTAGTAGCAATCCTGGTTGGCAGATATAGTTATCCGGGATGGCAAGTGTTGTTGTAAAAGCATGGCAACTCTATCTGTTTTGGTTAACTATAGTTGCCATCTCTAATTTATGGTTATTGCCGCGTGTAATCAAACCGTACTTGCCGTGTGTGATTAACTACTTGCCACATATGGTCAAATAGTAGTTGCCATGTGTGTTTACCTAGTTGCCACATGTGGTCCAACCATAGTTGCTATGTATTGTTAATCACAGTTGCCATGTGTGTTTATCTGGTTGCCACGTACGCGCAACTGCAGTTGCCGTCTAGCAAAGAATCACAATTGCCATGTGTGTGTACCGAGTTGCTACGTTCGCGTAACTGCAGTTGCCATCCACAATGTAGGAGTGTCGTGTGGGGCGAAAAACAGTTCGCCCACACGCACATGACCTAGGTGCAGCGCAGCTGGCAAACAGCGTGGTGCGGGCGTGTAGGCAAACTCTCCAACGCCCACACACAAGCCCCATCCTACGTGGCACACCAAATCCACCTTTTCGTGTCAAGATTCGTGCAAAAGACAGTGGACGGCGATCCAGGCGTGTGGGCGAGTTGGGGAACGCCCACACGTGTGGGCGTTAGTGTTTCCTCTTTTAATAGGGCAACCTAAACTAACATGTATTTTCTCTTGGTGTGAGCATAGAGGGCCACACAATTTTTCAACGGTTCATCAAACATCTACGATTATTTCCAGAAAGACGCAGTCTCCCCATTTTCCAATTTCCACCTTTGCTGTCGCTGCAAAAAAACTGTTGGTCACTAAACACGGGCATCCTACGGGCGGGGCTAGGTTCGGGCCGAGCTTTGCAACATGACCTCAAAATCCCAACCGCAAGCCCAGCCCATCCTAAAACGGATGAACGTTGCTCTTTTTATTAAAATAATGATTTCATGATATTTAAAATATATATCATACCTATGTTTTCAATAAAATAATGATTCATTTCCTGTTTTCGCTGTTCGGGCTTTTGGGCCGAGCTTTGGGAGGAAAATCTGAGCCCAAACCACCAGGGCCTGTATCGGGTAGGAGATAAGTCGAGCCAATGTTGATGTTGCTCTGCAGAGCAAGAACCTGCATCGTCATCGCTAGGTATGCCTCTCGCCGTTCGAGCGGGAGTGGCGCCAAGGCCGTTGTCGGGCATCTACAACTAAGCTATACACAAGAAATAGACATGCTTGAATTTAATTTCAGTTGCGAAGTTTGGTGTTGATTTGATACGAAGACAAAGTAGGAGCATAGATGCAAGGACTAAGTTCAATGTTATGTCATGACCTACCTAATGTCACTGATATTTCTAGCGTGGTTTTGTATATTTTTCACTAATTATGCTCTAATTGACTCTCCCTATCGAGAGCCTTGCATTGTGCTGCTCGATCTAGTGAGGAGCAATCCTTATTTGTCAATTTTACATACTATTTCCAACAATGATAGTTTGTCGTCCACGCAGGATTATCGGCTAGAACATGAACTCGCACTTTCGACACATCCCATTCATAGCTTCTAATACTCGAAGTCAACACGGACAACTGATATGTTCAAACGGGGACTGGACGAGAGATGTTGATCCTTCAATTAGACACAAAAAGGTGGAAAGCCAAACTAGAGATGGATTGCCATGTAGCAGGAATACGACATATGCATGCCCATGGATTTTTAGTTCGGCTCTCTAGTTCAGATGGTCTGGAAGGTTTTCCGTGAGGTGAGTTGATTTATAAAGTTTTTATATGGGTGCTCGCTATCAAGCAACTCCATGCATCTTTGCATCCTGCACAGGACTAATATACTGGCACATGAACATGGGTAACATCTTAATGACAGACTGGACAGCTAGGCTGTTAACAGGAAGGTGCCGTGCCTCTGCCTCTTTTTTGCATCCGTTGATCAGAGTTTGTACGTGGATGGCGCTATGTTAGGATTAATAACAATAAATGCTCCAACTTGGTTCATGTGACATTGGCGTGAAACATCCCAAGATAATCAACTAGTACAGGACTAGAGAACCCGGAATTTTTATTGCTGTGGTTTACTGACTATTGCTGCTGTAATTCGTACACTTAAATGCCATACAATCAATTGCCGTGTGTACTTGTTCTGCTCTACTTGGTAGTGTGAGAGCAAGCCTATTATCTGTATGGATCAATGTCACAACTGAGTGCAACAAATAGTGATTGTATACTCCACATTTTAACTTGTGTTTTGTTGGCCTTGTCTGAACAGAACTTTTGTGTTAGTTAGCGCATTTTTGTATATTGGCGATTATTTTCCCATGTATTTATCTGTCAGCAAGTAACCACGACGCAAGGAAGATTTATTTGCTGTTTTTTCAATTAAGGAGCATTTGCCCCAAATTTAATTTTATTAAACGAAGCTGATAAGACAATAGTGTCTCATCAACGCAACGGCTTGAACAGTTTTAACAGGAAAGGAAAGTATTACAGGACCTCAACCTAGGGAGAGTTGTCCAAAACTCAGAGCACACTGATCCCCTGATATTGGATCTATTTTAGCGGGAGCGTTTTCGTATGTTGCTTCTGCATCCGATCACCTTTTATTAAACATTCCAAGATCCATATAACTCAGAAACATTTGAAAAAGTTAAGGCAGTCTTAAAACTTCGATGATAAGCTTGGCGAGAAGAAGAACCTTTCCTTTTTAAGAACACTGAAGGACTGGAACTGCATTATATTCAGTCAATGATGAGCAGATTTATACAGGTATAACGCAGGTGCAGCCATGATCTCATCTATTGCCGCAGCTAACTCCACTAATCAGGCACATGCAATATGGACGCATGAGACCAAATACAGTATGTTACTTCGGTCCAACGGTGTCTCTGAACCTGTTCCAACACTCCGTCCTAACGGTTTTCCCCTGTTCCAACTGCAGTAGCCTTATCATGCAAAAAAAAAAAGGGTTCTAATTGGCTTCTTGCGCCATGGGCGCGACAGGTCATCTAGTGTTTCATGAATTGACGATGCGTCCATAAGAAAACGTGTAGCGTTTGAACGAAGAAAACCTTGCAGGGCCGTCCTTGAACCGAGAGCTCCATACGTAACATTAGCAGGCCCGCAGTGTGATGACGGGAGGTTTCAGTTGAGTTGCATCATTGTGAGTAGTGAATGCCCAGGCCTCTGTTCTTCTTTGCATAAATTAATTAGTTTGTTCCCAAGCAACAAGAAAGTCGGCCTTCTGTTCAATTGACCATTCCCCTTGATCAAAATTAATTGTGTCGTATGCATATTGCAGCACCAGGAAGTGGGCCATTGTTATTAATGGGGTTAGCAAGGCGACCATGATTCGACGCGTTTATGCACATCCTTTGGAAATAAGATAGGGTGGTAACGGATCCCCTTGTGAAACTCCACAATCGAGGAATTGATCCTCCTAAGGAACCATTAAGAAGAAAATGAGCTTGGCCAATTTGCAGGATAACCCTACTCCATTTTACCCCGTTTTTTCACCAAAGCCCCTGTGTTGTAGGCGTTTAGTTGGTAACATGAGCTTGGTCAAAACTTTTCGAAAGTCCAACTTTATTACGATGATGGGTAGCTACCACTTTTGTGCACACTGAACAAGCTATGTGGCCAAGGCAACGTTTTCCACAATAGCATTCCCTTTAATGAACCCTGACTGCATGTTATGAGCAAGATGTACAGTGAATTGCGGCTGCAGCAGACGTAATGAAAAGATTAAACATAACACGTCTTGTGTGAAAGGTATTTGAATCAACAACTAGAGCGTGACAAGAGATAACACAAACAACGGCCACGTGACATACTTTCAGGTTTCAGATGCAATAGGATAAATTTGCCTGGGCATCACACTTGCACTAGATTTGCGGGAACAAACACTCCAGAAAACTTGATTTGACTGATGGAAGACACAACGAAATACTGATTCAGTAGTGTGACATTCTGTGGGGACACCACAACAATATATCCTCATTTGCATACATTAGACAAAATTAGTTCTGTAGTAAACCCTGAAGAAAACTCATAAGTTGCTGAGTTACCAACTGTTAGTCAAAAGGATGGTCTCCAATATCTGCTTTCTTAGGGCATCTCCAGCCGCGCCCCCAACAGGCCCTCCCCAGGCGATTTTGCCGCGCCGGCGCCGAAGAAAGGCCCCAGTCGCGCCCCCAGAAGCCCGTTTTTGCCGGCTCGGGCCAAAACTGGTGCCGGCGAACCCAGGCCGAACCCGGCGCCCTGGGGGGCGCTTGGGGAGCCAGCGCAAGCAAAAAAGGCGCGTGGGCCCGCACTGGAGGCGACCCGAGGGCCTTTCCCGCCGTTTCCTTGACGCTTTTCTCTCTTCTCTCCTGCGCGATCGGCTTCCTCCCGCCATTCTCCCCCCTTTCTCCCGCCAAACCCCACTCGCCATGCCGCCGAAGAAGTACTCCATGCCGCGCGCGGCGGCGACCGCGACTGGCGCCGTGACCCAACCGAAGCAGAGGAAGCCGAGGGCGCCACCATCGAAGCCGCCGGGCCTGTCGAACGCCGAGTGGAGGGTGGAAGTTCAGCGGCGAGAAGCAGTCACCGCAGACAGGCGGAACAGGGCGATAGCCAAGAAGGCCCGCGGCAACGCGGCGCGTGCGACGGCGGCTTCCTCATCGGTCGATGCGGGGATGAATCCGCCCGTTGTCAGCCACGCCCAGCACGCGCCCTGGGGACAGCAAGGCGCCGGATCTCCATGGGGTTCATCGTCGCCCGGCTACGCCGACGGCAACGCGCACTGCGGGTTCAACCCACACGGACGCCAAGCCCGAGCGAAGACTCTACATCACCGCCCAGCAGTGCCGAAGCCGCGCCGATGCAGCCCAACACCGAAGCAGCTCCGACACCGCCGAGCTCGCCGACTCCGCCAATACCTGGGACCAACCCCGCCGAGTGAACCAACCCGCCGAGGCGGCGGCGCTCTGTTTTTTTGTAACGCCTGACTACGCCCGATCGCTGGATGTGCGGCGTCTTTTGAGAGCGGGAACGACCAAGTTTGAATTTACCGCGTCCTGGGGCCGGCGCGTGGGTGCGTGACTGGGAGCTAGCTCGCCCCCAGGGGCCGAACTAGCGCCGGCACGCCCCCAGGATGCCCAATTTAGTCGCCCTGGGGGGCCGAACGGCTGGAGATGCCCTTAGGTCAAAGTACACAGCGTCCTTCCAGTATTGAGTAAGATCTGAGCAGCATCATTGACGGCCAATGGAATCAGTAGCCCTACCACTGTCCAATCCATATCGAGTGCTCGCTTGTCCATCCCCAACCACCATCAATTGTAACTAGCTCCTGCTTGCGCCATATGGTCATCGTATCTGCCACCGGAAGTTCAAGATATGAATAGTACTGCCATGAAATGTGAACTACTGGTACATACATTTTAAAAACAAGCATTCTATGAAACCAAGAAATTTTTGAACAAATACTGAGTGCAACATCCACTTCGCCAAAACAGCAGCACGTGGATATAAAACGTAGGAAAGATAACACAGAAAAAATAGTTGTTTTTTATGACATTCTGAGAAGCCACAACAAGGTAACAACCAACACATATATGTCGATTGCCATTTCTCAAAAAGAAAAAAAATCGATTGGAGAAGCTGTCTTTTTAAAACTTATTGGCTTCATCCACTGAACAACCAAACTAGTCAGACATTCACATAAAAATACTTCCTATTAAGATCAAAACAATTCATGGGTTTCTCTAAGGTAGTTCTACCTCAATTATTTTGAATACTAAGAAGCTGAGACACCCAGGAGCAGCCACGCCTTTCTCATTCATAAGAGAAACTGAGATTTCATGAACACACTGCCAACCAAGGATGAACCAATGAGCAAGCTACCAAATTGCAGACTTGTTTCACAGAGAAGAGCAGACACCTAAGGATCAATACATTGGTATGAACTTCACACCAGTTAAGGTACACGAGCAACACCAAGATAGTGCAAACTATGGCCATATCAAATACGTAGCAACAATGGGACAACAGAAAATTGATGTCATTAGTTTTGTACTAAAATAAAACTTACTCATAATTGTGATTTAGTATCACGGTCCGGTGGACTCAATGCTTTCCTCATATGGTGCCACAACTCTTCGGGCCACGGTATGGTGAGTAATTATACCGACGCCTGTGAGGAGGTCCTCAACATCTCCGTCCGCAGGTCTGTATATGAAAAGCTGGTGGGATTTCAAATTGTCTGTGTTGTTCCAATGAGGATCCGGTCTCAGCAGCAGGCGGCTGCCATCATCAACACTGCCAATTGGGATGATAGAACGGGATCGCATCAACTGAGTGTCTGACAGCGGTGGCATGTCCAGGTCAATGCGGCAATGGAGATCCCAAGCGCCCGCCTGGTGGTCACGCAACACCCAGATATCATATGAGCGCTCGAACTCGTCGGAATTGTTGAAGACACAGAGATGCCCGTTGAGCTCCACTATCTGGCAGGGGTACATTTTGATGGGCGGTGGTGGCACGATCCCAAACTCCTCGTCACTGATGGAGAAGGACATGATGATCCTCCCGAAGTTGAACTTCTTGTCCGGCTCCGCGACCCAGTGCAGGTGGCCTTGCGCAAATATGCTCTGGTCGCTGGAGAAATTCGTTGCAAAGCCGGGCGGCAGCGCCCTATCGGCTGCACCAGCTGGTGGCCGCCATTGACCCGTGGAGTTGAGTACATACACCTCGCACGCCGGGGGGAGGTCGCCCCGGCAGTAAAGACGCACCACCTTGTGCTTGCGGATGCGCGTGTCGTAGCCAATCCCCAAGTTGTCATGGTGGTGCAGCCAGCAACCGAACGACTCGTTGCCCTTGGGGAGCGCCGTGATCCGGCCGGTGGAGGGGTTCCACACGTAGTGGTTCACCTTGTAATAGTACACACAGTCGTTGGGGTCGTCGAGGTCGCGGATGATGGTGGTGGGCCTGTCTGCCTCCAGGACGACGAGGCCGCGGCACTGGCCGGTGACGGCGGTGACGCGGCGGAGGCAGTCGTCGCGGAGGACGGGGCGCGACGGGGCTGCCGGGCGACCAGGCGTGCACGGTGGTGTCGCTCGAGTTGAACTCCGGGAGGATGAAGAGCCTGGGGAAGCCGTGGCTGTTGGCGAGGCAAAGGTGGCGGTCGACGAAGCCCTGGGAGGAGAGCACGGCGGCCCAGGCGCGGGAGAGGCTGCGGCAGCGTATCACCGACTTGGCCGGCATCCGCGCGAGGATGACCTCGATCAGATCGTTGGGGAGGGAGGAGGACGGCTGTTCGGCAGCCTCGTTGGACGGAGGATCCATGGGCGCGGCGCTCGCGTGCGCCGGGCTGGACGAGAAGGAGGCGGTGGCTGGACTGGAGATCCAAGACAGATAGAAGGAGGCGGTGGGTGGAGATCCAAGACAGCGAGGGGCGGCGGCCTGATCTGTTTTGCCGTCGCAAGTGTTCTTCTTTTTCTTTTTTGAGGGGTGACGCATGCTTTTTTTAGCACATGTAACGGAAATTGTGATAACGGAAGTTTGGTGTGAGAGTGAGTTGTGGTAACGCATGCTTTTTTTGAGGGGCTTTATGGCTGCGTCTCAGACTTTCGGGCCAGGTAGAAGAGATAAACTCGCAGCATATTTTGATGAAGAGTGGATCATTTTCTCACAAACAATGAGAATGTGAATTATTCTCAAGAAGAAAGAGTGCGTGTGAATAAATGTCCAATGTTTTTGTTAATGATCAATATATATAATAATTTCACCAAAGTGAAATGCTACCTCTGTCCTAAATAGCCTACCAAAAGCATCTTATAATTTGGGATAGAGGAAGTATCATTTTCATGAGGCTAGCAGCATGAAATTGTTCTACCTTCAAGTGTGGACTGTACATTCTATTTCTGGTATATTCAAGACATGTGATGAAAACAACTTACCTGAGCGCACTTGGTAGCTGATTGTGTCATTCTTATTTCTAGGAAATTATTACAACATTTGCCTAACGCAGAGCGTGCACATCTGAGAAAGAAACGAAGTAGAAGAATGACTGTTTTCCTCTGTCTTATTACCTCTGGACACCATGGTCCTCCAATATTGATTTCATGATTCTTTACTGGTACATCTCTGGATGTTCGATCTCCTTACTAGTTTAATTAAGTACAAAGTTACACCCAGGGCGGCGACACATTCCTGCCGCCACAAGCACCACCTGACGCCATCGCCTCCTCGCCATTGCCGGCCGGAGCCGTCGGGCGAAGCACCAGGTGGCCAACGGCGGCGGCAGGCCATCTCTCATCTCTTCTCGCGTCATTGAAGTCCCTGGAAGCTGAGGCGGGCCATCTCCCATCTCGTCTCGCGTCATTAAAGTCCCTGGAAGCTGATCAATCCCTGAGTCCTCCATTAAGGCTGGTGACGCCTAGGAGAGATACGGCCGGCTGGCCTCAGATCTCTGGCTGCCACTTGCCTTGGGCAACCTGCAGCGAGTCTCCGGCATGGTCCACCTTGCGGGGGTCGAGCCATGAAGTGGTGGAGGGGTGGTTTTGTGAGGCCCTAGCATCCTCGACTTGATCGGGATTCTCCGACTGCATTATTGCATGGCTTTTTGGCGCAAACTCTTCCAGATCTGCTGGTGCAGCATCGTTCGTGGCCAGATCCGGTATGTGTGAGCAACCAATAGGCCGACAGTCTTGCAGGTTCTGCCGAAGCTTTGCGTGGATGCTCAAATGCGATGTGGTGGCAGTCAGTAGTGAGGTGCTCTGTCGCCGGTGTAGGTCCGTGTGTTGACCACTCGACACTATTATTTGAGAACACTATTGCCAGTACAATCATGAATTTATAAAGAAACCGTGAAGGTTTTCGGAAATATTCTTTGTGCTTTTAGGACCATTCAGTAGCACACTACCAAGGTCGGCCTGACCTCCGTGCCGTTGGAATAAGCCAACTGTTTGCACACGCGCTCACTAGTCAACTACCTGCCCTCATGGCACGGCACACGATGCTTCGTCCAAGGAACCTGCACCCGGCGATTTAGGCTAGATGGCAATGGCAAACTTGTATCCTTTCATTTTGATGTATTTTTTAAATCTTTTTATCTGTGAAATAACTAAATATGAAATTGTACGGGAATATGAATGATTATAGATTTTACAATGTTATTTTTTAATAGATTTTACAATGTTATTAATCATGATGTACTCTTGATTACAGGTCTAATGGCTAATGGAGATGGAGGGTGCTGTAGACAGGAATGGGATTGCAAGTTCAAAGGGGCGAACTTGACGAATGGAGCGACATACTCTGAGCAAAGGGATTTGGTCTCCTTTATATAGTGAAGGCGGGCGGAATAGGCTTTCGAGGCACTTGCAATGCAGATCAGCCATGGGGCCCTTCATATAAGTTGTAAGCCATGACGTCATGTAGTCGGTGGTCGCTGGTACGAGCAGTGGTACGAGCATCCACTGCATATGGCACGATGTCTTCTCTGGAAGTAGTTGTGCGTCTCCGGTTGATTGACATTGATCTTCATGCCCATCATATTCCTTTTATGACTTGATTTTGCACCTACAATAGCCCATTTCTGCAGGAAAATAATGAACAAGGACATTTGCAATCCTTTGCAATTATTAGTCATAGGTAGGCAAATCAATGTGATGGCCTCGGAAAATTCAGAAATTATCATGTCTAAGCATGGCTAAAAATGAGTGAAAAATCCACTCATCATGCAACAACGAGCTTTAGCCGTTTGACACGTTCTATGGTGAGTTGTTTTTATTCTGACTCGGCCTCCTTCTTGTGCGGGCAAGGTCCTCAATCATGTGGCTTCTCACACAATGATCATGAATGTACATAGTTTTTGGGATCACTGAAAGTGATTTGATGGTGCTTCTTGAGCACCCAATCTCGAGCTTCAAGGTGAAAATACTAGGTCTGACCCTAGTTGATCATACATGAAAATGAGAGTGTTTTGCATTGTTACCTTATCATAGGCAGTGCTTGGAATTCACTCAGACCTAATTTTTGGGGTAAAAGCTCACAATCATCCCTAACAAGGTTGGATATGATAAAGGCACATGAGCATAAGTCCCTTCCTAGAGGTGTTGCTTTTGGATAAACATTCTCTTATTCCTGTTGTCAATAGATGGATGGGCCTGATGCTCGTTGTTGTACTCTGTCGGTGTCATTAGATTGCTTCTGGGGTTTTCCTTTATCCATCGCCGAGGCATAGCTTTAGTCTTGTGTGACTTTGCCCTTTGTAGGCATGATTCTTTTCATGTGTGGATTGATGTTGGTTATGTGCATCCAAGTCATGTAGAGGTCAGATGATTGTCCATCGTGCTTGTATCCCCTTGATGTTTCATTACGTGTCAACAAAAAATGCCCCTTGTCACAAAAAAATCAATGTTGTTATAATATTTCCTAATAGGGTTGTAATTCAACTTTCTCTATTATATGATACATTTTTGTATTTTTCAAGGGCTACTGCGGTAGGTGACAAAAAGGACGACGTACACATAAGATAATTATGAAACAACAAATAAAAGATAGAGAAGGGAATATGATGAAGGAAACTATTAGTGAGCACATAGATAGTGAGATGCTCCACTGAGGAAGGTAATAGTCAGTGATCATCTAAATATCGCATTTATTGTATGGATATGCATGCTATTTAAGGACAGAGTTTAATAACGTCCAAAGAAAGAAAAACAATCAATGCATTTGGCGTTATATAAACACTAGCACATGGGCATAGCTTTTATGACATATTGCCAAGAACAATAGCAGGGCAAAGAAAAAAAGCTAGCTAGCTAACTACCCCAGTTTCCTTTATGGTGCTTATGAAGAACAGCGTGCAGGCTATGTGCTTGGTGGCTCTTGTTATCATGTCTACCGCTTTATTGCCCTCTCATGTAGATGGAAGGACCATGGTTACATTTCTTTGGTCATATTTCTCTTATTATTTGCATATACCGTTGGATGTTACTTACTAGGAAGTTGTTGTTATCCTCATCCCCTGCGTGCAGATACGAAGGGGAGGAGCCTCACATCGTGCTTTCTTTGGAAATGCTGCACAATCGATCTATGCCGGCAAAATTGTTCAGCACGTGGATATGCTAAGAGTGAAAGCACATGTGATTCATACAAAGATAATAAGTACTGCTGCTGCGCGACGGATTGAAGGATACCGCTGTGATGGATACTAACATCATATAGTCCTACATCTAATTATTTCTTGCAAATAGCAAATAATGACTACCGATGAAATTGATGTAGCAGATTCAATAAACTTTAAATTTTACTAGTAACTGGTTAATGTACAAGTGTAGTGTGAGCAAGTGATAAGTTTTCCTTGCCATGGAAGTGATGATTGGGTGGGTGGGTGGGGGTGATTAAACACCTAAACAGATATGCCTCTTTCAAGTTTCAGCAAAGCAGTTTCGATCAGATGAAACGTCGGCCTGTCGTCTCGATCGAGCCGCCCCCGTGTCTCCCGAATCGCGCACAAGGGTTCTCGCAGATAGATCACCTGCGTCACCCGCATCGCGCCTTTGTCCCATTGACCTTCCCTCTGGCGGAGACGAGGGCTTTTTCGGGAGGTTAACGATAGGCACTCAGGCTTTTTTTTTATTCGATAGGCACTTAGGAGTTAGCCAAATGGACCGGCAGACAAAGCCCAAAGAACCACAAGTCTCCGGTTTTTTTTTCTTGTGGAGTAGCTACCCTTTAGGACAACTGGGCCAGGAAAAAATAACTGCGGTGAAGGATAAAATTTACAGCACGTCTAACGACCCAGATAAGCCAGATGACGCAAATGGACGGCCAGAAATTGCCAGGTCGTGAGAGGGCTGGGTTTTGACTCAATTGTACTGTCCTAGATATGTACTCCTTCCGTCCGGAAATACTTGTCATCAAAATGAATAAAAGGGGATGTATCTAGATGTATATTAGTTCTAGATACATTCCTTTTTATCCATTTTGATGACAAGTATTTTTGGACGGAGGGAGTATCATGTATGTATGTCTGCTACTACAACTTCTGTTAGTTTCGACTATTCTTACCTTTTTTATGACAATCGGAATCTAATGCTTTATATGATGACCAAATCCATACAGGTAGAATCAATCAAGTAAATTGCGGAGGCATCCACTTCTTCCTCTGACTAGCTTTTTTGAAAAAAGAATAGAAAAG
>NC_041387.1:2659018-2683483 GCF_002162155.2 Triticum dicoccoides
CATACAGTCATCTTTATTAACTATTCAATGAAGGTCTGACAAGAACATACATCAAGCCACCGGAAGCCACCACTCAATCCTACAAACTCCATAGTGCGGAGTGCTCTCACTACCCATATCTAAAATTGGTGCCATCGCCGATCCATCCACATAATGTATTGGAACCAATAGTCGGTGCAGCAGACCTGAAGTGTACATCAGATGGAAAAGTTTTAGAAACCGCCATCATCATAGGACCATTGACCCATCTTCAGGAGAGAGATCCGCATCATCTTTTCCAGTCCGGTCAATCATCGACGCCACCACGGTGGCCAACTGCGCCACCGCCCTGCACTCGTCTATCCAGATGCCTGGTACCTGCCGACCAAGCATGACACAATGTAGCACCCGTCGGCTAGGCATGACTTAACATCATTTTGTAATTTTCCTATATGCTGTTAAATAAGAAATATCGAACATTTGGGGAAACCAATTTCATGGTCTATTAATTGAGATGTTGGCGTCAAAATTAATCTAAATTGCAGCACGGTGCAAGAAACCAAAGGGAACTACATGCAACACCTTGTCAACAAGTACCATTCGTGGCACAGAACAAAAATGAAGGCATAACGCAGTAACCAGCAGTCTGTGTCATATATCCAAACCTCAAAAAAAAACAAGAATATCCAAACAAGTAGATCAAAAGAATCTGGAGCATTCAACCATGATGATGCCGTTGTTGTGTTGCTGCTAGATCAAGGGGAACCACGAGGAACAGCAAGATGCATCATTTCGTTACCGTTTCTCGAACTATTCTTAACGTGTTCCCGGACTACTAGCTCAGATGACTGCCTTGCACTACTTAGTCAGATTTCTGTTGCCTCCCAATCACACGCTGTGTAGCCACGTAGTAATAATTGGCCTACTCATCTATAGTGACTCAAATCACGCAGCAAGGCAATGCCCACAACCACCGAATATAGGAGTAGCTGCCTAGCCCGGCCACCGAATATAGGAGGACGCCAATTTTATTATGGAAACCGTGGCACCGGCCAATCTGACATTTAACGATTAGACGGTCTCGTACTTGACTCACCCACCTACGTTCTGCATGTGACTAGCTTCCTTGATTCTTTAGCTACAATTTAAGTCTCAATAGAAATAATGGCACTTTCAGTTCAAATTAAGTTGCAGCAAGAGAAACAAGCTAGTGTGTTATTTAAGGCAATGACACTCTCCTGTTCGCAAAGCATAATTGTTTTCAGCACAAAAGTTCTGTCCAACTTTTAAAACATTGGCCACTGTTTTGTAAATTATTTTGTGATGATGTGCACTAGAGAAAATATGAGATTTGGAGTCGGTTGACCGTCTATTTCCAGTGAAATAGTTTCGGTCGACACTAAGATGGTAATTAACTCCCATGGTTTTAAATATGATACTGTCTCACCGGAAAAGTATCGATTTAGTTTGAGACCAAAAATAGACTTAGGTACTCCACCCTTCCATTTTTACAGGATCTAACCTCAATTTGCTTCGCACCCTCCCCCCAACCATAATTACAATGCCAGATTAGCTAGATGTGGGATGCCTTCAATTTCTCCATCACACTTAATAGCGCGAGTCACAAACTTGCCAGTGCGGCATAAAAGGAAAAAACAAAGTGATACCATTGGGCCACAAACTTGCACATGATGAGGCATCCGCACTTGCCAGTAGAGGGTGTCGGCTGAAGGCAAAAGAGGAGGCGGCAATGATGGGGTCTAGGTCAGGGTCATCATGGGAACGTGCGGGCAGCACCCACTAGCCACCGCCGACGTGCTCGTCCTCAACGGGTGGTGCATGTATCAGTAGCGGAAAAAACCCAATGCGAATACATAATGTGCTGTGAAGGGTTCAACAATCTGCTTGAAAGCATCCATTAAAGTTAGATAGTGATTGTTTTAAAAGGAAAGGTTCAACAATCTTCTCGAAAACATACATTAAAGCAAGAGATAATTTGGACCATTTAATTTTTAATCCAAGAGCTTATGTTAGTTGTAACAGTTAGCTTTGTATTTTGCATCAAGCACAACTAGGGCAGCACTGAAACAGATCTCCAAGCAAGAACAAAAGTTCCAGTAGATCCTTTTGATTATGAATTCAAGACATATGATGTTAAAGAGTGAGCAAGCAACGCCAGTACCGCATAAGGTAAAACCAGAGTTAATCTAATAAGATAGTATATGCAGCGATAAGAGGAAGTTCACAAGATAAATGGATGACATGCAAAACTAGCTCCAGGGACAGAGATGCAACTCTTTTTTAAAAGCGATGCCGACAACTTGTAGGCTCACAACATATAACCAGGATAGTTTTCTTGGTAGTGAGAAAACTCAAGTCAACTGTGATAAATGAGCAATTCATGTCTAATTGCCAAAATAATTGCAGTTTTATAGTTTAGAAGCCGATATTGTTCTTACCACTACTACAATGCAAAATTGTCGTTGTCCAGAATATAAGTTGGGCTCAATCTGACACCAATCTCGTAGGGCATGTTTGGTTCGGGAACGAAGTGGAATGGAATGTCATGGTTCCATTCCACTGCAACGGGTTGGTTCCGTTCTCTTGTTTGGTTGAGGTAGTTAGGTGGAACGGAATCGATACATTTCAGTGTTTGGTTAGGGGAACCGAACGAAATAAATTTGGTTAAACTCACCTCTCGCATAAAAATGATGAGATCTTCCTCTGAGATTACCTCTGGAAATTACCTCATGGAAATGGAACAGTATTTCTATTAACAAATTATTAGAATTACCAGCAAAATTTCGATTGTATTATCGTTTAGACAATTTCTAAATTCAGTCACTATGTTGGTTTTTGATCTTTAGATCAGATCACCCAGGATCAACAACGTACGTGTATGTACTAAGCTAGCACACACGCAGGCCGCTGACGGATTATCCTACAACACGCGTACGTGCAACTCCTGTACATCAAGCTGGCTTCAGCTAGCAATGACTTGATCGATCTCCCTTGGACTGATGTAACCAGGCGATAGAGGAAAACGCAGATTGATGGATTGTTGGCCACAGCCTCGTGTCAAGCCTGTTATACCCTTTTATTGCCTTTTCTGATCTGGTGTACCCGCTTATTTATATGCATAAGATAGACTACTAGCTATCCGGACTCCGTGTACTACAGCTAATACTACTAGTTATTCGTTGGAGTACTGCTCGGACAACTATGACCGTGTTTAATTCTAACACACTATTCGGAAGAAATTAGTTAACCCTTGGTTTGCTTTAGGTAGACAATGTTTGGAGGATCACACCATAATGACACAAAATAAATTGTTACATCTATAAATAATTTCCATTACCATGGACACTTCATAGTTCATACTCCCGCATGCACCAAAAATTCAGAGTTCGGAGTTGGCATTACTGTAGAAGTGCATGCTCTAGCCAATACAACCAAAAGACCGATCTGATGGAAGAGACTAGGCAACACATTATACGTCAACACTCCCCCTCACGTGTGGCTCCCTCAGGCCTAAACATGGACCGAAAGTGGGCTGCAATTTAATTGCGCCAGCCGGGTCTTGAACTCAAGACCTCTTGGCTTTGATACCATGTAGAAGTGCATGCTCTAGCCAATGCAACCAAAAGACCGATCTGATGGAAGAGACTAGGCAACACATTATACGTCAACAATTACCACACACGCATCCAGCATGCAAACAAGTTCATAAATTAAGAGTTCAGAGTTTAAACGTTGGCGTGAGTAGATCAATCCGGCTCCATCCTAGAGAACGCATGGTGCCTGAGGTAGAAAAACCACATGCCGCCGCCAGCCACAGTCTGCCCCTTTACACCGTCTTTCACGCCACCCACCTCCGCTCGCCTGCTGTCCTCTGCTAGTCCGCCGTTGGACTAGTGCACACCATCAGAGAGGGAGAGATGACGTGGAGGCAAGGGAGAGCCAGCGCCGGAGAGGAAGAGCCGTGTAGGTGGCCTGCGGTGTCGCAGACCGAGAGGAGAAAGAGAGAAGGGGGTTGCGGCGCTGAGTTTGTGGGTGACTGAGAGTCAAGGAGGGCGAGAGCGAGCTGTTCTGCGTCATCCAGCTGATTTGGAGGCATGACCAAGTTTGGCATATCGAGCGACTATGTCGTTCCAGGAACGACTGTGTTCTGATTCCTCGTATGGACCAAACACGAGAATGTGCCTTAAGGACGGAATGGACCCGCTACAATCAACCTAATGAATGAGAAAAAAAAATGAGCTACTATTTTAGCTGTATCCAGTATTATTATTATATGAATGACATATCATACTCCATAACAAAGCTGCAGTACAATCTAACGGTCAGGAACAGTGCTGTTAAATCCTGAGACTTCACTGATAGTCCTGCTAGAATTTCAAAAATCAAAACATAATGATCAGTCATATTTATGCACTTCACTATCAGAACGAAAAGGTGCCACAGCACCCGGGAGTCCCGACTCCCCCTTATCTAGTCCGTTCAGCCCTGTTAAGATTCGTGCTATTGTCTGCAGTGTCAGGCTAGTTAACCAGGCAAACAGTGGCGCTACAGCGGCACCTCCTAGGCTGCAGCAGGTAGGGTAGGTCCTACTACTGTCGCGTATGGCAGAGGTTCAGATGAGTAGTTTAAGCGACAACCCAGCTGCGCATGTCCGGCCACATAGTACTACTACTATAATATTATTGATTAAAATTCACTTTGTGGCTTAGGATAGCTATATGATTGGACATGGCATGCTTGGCAGGCCCTGCGCTGCATGCTTGCACAGTGATGAGAGGTATATCATGTGAACCTGGTCAGCTAATGCTACTAGCTCGTAAAAAGAAAATTGTTACGCACATGATCACATCCATTCCTGTATGAAGATCACAGGGCTAGTCAGACGTACCCACAGCACTAATAAAAGGCAGACTACAAGGAGAGACGTCTTTTCGCTTGTTTGCAACACGGGCCGACAGGTCTATCTTTTCTCTGAACAGCAGGCCGACATGTCGATTCCAATTTAGGCAGGTCGGTTCAGACTAGGTGGAATCTGCGTGCTAATCAAATTCGTGGTACAGGACGTGGTGCGCATCTCTAGGTGCTGTTTTGTGCACAAACGGTTGTGATAACAGGGTGCCTGGACACCCGGGTGTTAAAAAGCCAATCTCCTATCAGAAGCAACTCAGTTTTATCCATAATAGAAATCTGAAACGTATATTTCAGTAAATAACTTTACTACCGGAGGTGTGTGAGAAGGCAGATTCTGTGACCATACAAATTATTCATGTGCATACTTACGTATGAGGTTTCAGAGCTTGAGCAGGCATACAAAATTTCCTTGTATCAGCTGATAAAATAGAAACCTGATCATATCAAACAGCTAAAAGAAAGGGAAAATCATGGGCAGCAGACACCAAAAAAGGAGAAATGCTTCGGTTGCATGCAGAATAAAAATGTGGTTGATGTCTTAAACATAGAGTAGCATCAACTTGAGCGAAATTTTGCAGATAAATATGCAGAGGCTCTAAAGGATCATATAGCTACTTTTCATAATAAACCAGTCTTAAGTTTCTTCTAAGGAGGAAAGTGGAGCTAGGAGGGTGGCAGCGGCAAACTGTAGAATGATGAGGATGACAGGTTCAGGCCACTATAGAGCCAAGAATGAGTGTCCAAGCCGAGCATGGTGGTCATTGATTGTAGGAGTCTAACCTTCCTAGAACTAGACAGCAGCCATAATTCTATGTATATACTATACGTTATAACATACGAGCATTACCTGTCCCTGCTGCATATAGTGATTTAGTGATGTGAGGTTCATTATCACAGTTAAATCATTAGCAAGACTCGGAAGATCAATTGTAGATAGATATTCACTTCACAAAGACTATTAAGTATTAACCCAAGTCATTAATAACGAACACAAGCTGAGACAATTAAATCCAACAAATTCGACTTCCCGGACAACCGTACATTAAAGTAGAACAACCTACATACTACAGAGGTGCAATCTCAGCGTCAACCACATCACATGCTTCAGCATATGGAGCAGACTAAACCAACTAGACATTTTTCTTCATTTCAGCAACCCATGTATAACTCGAGGTACCTGCAGAACAATCAATGTCATGTGAGTAACCCAATTGGTACTACTCATTGCCAGAAGTACTCAAATTTCTGCATGATTTCAACAGTACATTTTAACTTTTCCATTGTGCAAATTATATAGTTTAAAAGAATCTAAAGCTGAATCATTGTGCTAATCAAAATTATACTATTAAAAGAACAATAATACAAACAGAGAACAACAATAGAAGAACAATATTCTGTAATGGTTGACAGCAATGTCCTCATGTTTTTTTGCTACATGAGTACATATGATCGCAGTAGGTCATAAAAGATCAGTGACTGAATGCGTCAAAGAGAGGCAAAGACTAGACTTCTTAGATTGATCTAGACGATCAACAACATATTATTTAGAAATGTGGGAACTAGACAGTTTAGAATTTATTCACATTAACGCATTACAACCTACAACAATAATCATGCATCATCTTCTAAACCAAGTATCCAAGACAAAAAGATATATTGCCTTAAAGGCGTACAAATAACATGCACAAAAATTTACCTCACTCATTCAAACCAAGATAGCACATTACTATATCACAAGTGTTCAAAGTTCCAGTTCCACCCATTTCCACCCAACTCCCCTGCCTAAAACCAAAAGAAGCAACAAAAAAATGATGAAAATTCAGAAAGAAGTTGAATCAATGGGAAAGCAATATGTGCAAACCGCTATATATTTATGTAAGAAGAGGGAAAATGACTCCACATCTATTGCCAAGTGCAAAACAAGAATGATAAAACGGTTCAGATGCTCAAGAAAAATGCATTTATCTAGAACTCTATTGTCAAGAAAGCCAGTACCATTTATGACCAGTGTGCAAAAATGAAATATGCACGTTTAGCATCACATAGTACCATTCAAATTATATGAACCGGTAAAACTTTCCACTAACAAATTAAGTATGTGCTGTTATGAATTGATGAAGACAAAGATTATCATGCACATACATTTATTGGATAGAACAACATAATGATCTTTTAAGCTTTCAAATGTGCCAGTGGGTTAACTATTTTACATAGGAGATTGTTTCCTCATATTTTTCTTAGTGTAGTTATAGCCAGTTTCCAATTTTTATAAACCTCCTGATGGAAAGATCATTAAATGGACAGAGTCATAGTTAGCATTTAGAAGTGGCAGGGCATCAAAGCAATAGATATCCAAAATCCATCTTTAATGTAGCCCAGTAATAATAAGTTAAATCACGATACATCACAGGCACAACAAAGAAACAAACAGCTCAATGTATCCTGATCGATCCTTAATCATATTAACAATGTTGCAGCAATCACATACCAAAAGGAACTGTAATGGATCGCCGCAAAACAAACTAATGGATTTTTTTGGTTGTGCAATGTAGATAGGGAGGGATTACCTGCAGTGTAGAAATTATGGTAGGGATAAAACATGTCGATACACATGTCATTTCTTTTAATGATATGTTTGATATGCATTGAGTCAAGTTGGATCATGAAGTTGCCAATCCCCGTAGACAGAACAATCGCATTTGTGTCCTCATCATACCCCACGATAAATACCAAAGGCTTTGTGCTTGGAAGCAACCCCTCCAAAGGAATGGTTTTCTGCAGCAACACCCATCCGACAACACCTTCACAGTTAAGTTTCCTTTCCCATAATTGGACGGACAGTCCCCACAAAGCAGCGAGGCCTAGTCCACCATCCTCCATCCGTTAGAGCTGAAAAGACCAGTCACTGATAGCTTTCTTGTCTGCCGGCTTCTCAATCACAGCAAGACTCTGCATTTCAGTATCAAACACAAGGGCATCACCTCCACAAATCGCCCAGCAAAGCACATTTCCGACAAGGATGCTGTACCTTGTCCAATGAATTTTATTTTCTATCGCCGTCGAGAAAATATCTCCCCAAGCACGAGATGTGGAGTCATAGAGAGAAGCGAATGCCTGCTCATATCTGTTGCAGATCAAGACCAATTTGAACGGCCCCCTGATGCAATCTCCGTGCACGTGCCCATCTTCGGCATTAGCACAAAGCACCGCGGCATGCCAGGCATAGAAACTACTCGTTGGACCGTCGTGAAGCCCCGGTGGAAAAGGCACACGATGTTGCTGGCCGGTGAGAGGATCCCACACGACGGCCTCACGCCGACCCCCATTGACCAGGACGGCAAGGCCGTTGCGGCAGCCCATGAAACGCCACTTCCCCATGGAGCTTTGTCTCTTTGGCACCGAGAGACGATTGGCATGGATGCGGTCAGGCGCTTCCAGGATGGGATTGAAGTCGCAGACCACGGTATAACTTTGGTTGAGGAAGCCGATTAGCGGGGGTTTCCCGTGGTGTTTGCGGAAGCGTTGGACGAATTGGGGGTCAGAGAGGATGCTGCGCCAGCGCTTGCATACGGCGGACGCACGTGGGAGGGAGGATGGCTGAGGAGGGAGGCGCAGGAGGATCTCCTGCAGAATGTCCTCGTCTTCCAGTGGAGGTGCCGTCGCCGGCGAGAAACGGCGGCGGCTCATACTTCAGTCTAGGGTTCCTGAAAGCAAAGATCGAAAAATAATCATCAATCAAGAATGTTAAAACCAAATCAAAATTGGGAAATCACGATCTGGGAAAGGAGTAGTAGAAACAAGGGGCCTCACCGTTGCTTCCAGGGGCCGTGCTGCAGCGCCGCCGTTTGTCGCCTCAACCGTCGAGGAACTAGGGTTAGGGCAAAGGACGCTGGTGGCTGGGCCAGGGACGAGCGGAGGAGGCAGGGAGAGGCGCGGCCGACGGATGGAGAGATTTGGCCGAGGGCAGGAGGAGCGCGGCCAACGGAGGGAGAGATTTGGCCGAGGGCAGGAGGAGCACGTCGCCGGCGCGGGAGGAGCAGCCGTGGCTGGCCGCCGGCGCTGGGAGAGGCGCACGATCTGAGAGAGTGATGCGGGTTTTTTTTGGTTTTGAGATATTCTTTCTTTTCACGATGTGAGGGGTCTTTTCCACTCTGATGTGGAGGCAATTATGTAAAAAAAAAACAGATATGACCATCCACAAAAATATGGGGAAAATTGGGAGCAAGAGGAGCGTCCTGCAACCACAGTTCAGTCCAACGATCAGCTCTGGAAATGTATATCAGACAATCTGCAACCCGATCGTGTGTATGGTTACCCCTAAAAAAATGTAACATACGCGAAGCCACATATCTTTACCAAGCATCTCCTTCATTTAGTTGATAGCTCTACCTTGAACGCATCAGTACAACCCCAGCTAAAAGCACGGCTTGACAAAATATACTCACGTGCGCTACCGCCAATGAGCACATCCAATGTGGCATCATTATTGCATGTGTTGACCGAACGAACCACTAAGACCAAAATACACCCCTCAGGCGTGGTTTGCTATTCATCGGCCTGCTTTGTCCATTTGCCGTGGTGCAGGCAGTGGGGTGGTCTCGGATGCCGAGGCGGCGCCCCTGGTGGTGGGAGCCGTGGGGTGTTGGAATAAAGCCATGGCGTCAGACGAGCCGGGCGCGTGGGCGAGTCGGGTGCGCAGCGGGATGAGCTGGGCGCGGCTGGTTCGAGCCAGGGATCGACCGTGGCGTGTGTGTGCGTGAACGTGGTGCACGGGGGGTGTCCGTGCACGCACGGGTGCGTTGGGCCTGCGTTGGCGAGATGTGCGCGAGTACCTGCGGGGCGATCGGGTCAAGCTCGCTGTGGAAGGGGCGCGTACGGTGCGCGTTGTGGGCACGAGCGGATCGCGGGGCAGCGTAGGAGTAGGGGGCGTGGGTTCGCGCCCGGCTTGGGCTCCTGTATAAAGCTCGTGTTGGTCGCCATTGTAACGTGAGCTGAGTTGTGTGGAGGAAAACAGAAAACGGAGGTGTTTGTACTCCGGCAAATCTTGTGTCCACCTTGTCTCGCTAAACCGACGTGTCTCCGGTGATCACCGGCGTCAGGGGGTTCCATTTTTGCACCAACATTTGGCATCAGAGCGACAGGTGAGGGAGCTCGCCGGCGGTGATGGCGCTGGTTCCACAAGGCGGCGGTACGGGCGGGTCGGTGTCCATGGGGATGCCGATGCTCTCGTCGGAAGGCTACACCGTGTGGGCGATCAAGGCGCAAGCCATTCTTGATGCCCACGCACTGTGGGAAGCGGTGGCGCCGGGCGACTCGCCGGTGAATAATAAGAAGTGCAAGACGGCGCGGGCACTGATCTTGCAAGGGCTGCCGGAGGATGTGTTGCTCTCGGTGGCGACGAAACCCACTGCCAGGGAGGTATCCTGTCGGTACGGTTCGTCGGCGCCAAGCGGGTGCGCGCGGCGAGGAGGGCGACGCTGCGCGGCGAGCTGGACCGGTTGAAGATGGAGGAGGGCGAGCAGCTGGACGCGTACGCCGGAAGGCTTGCACGCATGGCGGCGCGGTTCGCAGGGCTGGGGGAGACGCTGGGGGACATGGAGCTGGTGAAGAAGCTCCTGGACACTGTCCCGGACCGCCTCTTCCCCGTCGTCGCCGGCATCGAGCAATTCTACGTGCTGGAGGAGCTCACCTACGACGAGGCGCTCGGGCGGCTGCGCGCATTTGATGAGCGCGTGCGTTGCCGCGGGCAAAGCAGCGGCGAGCGCCAGGACGGCCAACTCCTGTACACTGCGGCGAAGTGGCGGGCGCGGGAGCGGCGTCGCGGCGGAGCTCGGGACGACGACGATGACGCGCGCAGTGTGGCGACGTCGGGCAACGGCGGCGATGGGAAGCGGCGCGGCCGCTGTCACAACTGCGGGGAGCGCGGACACTTCCGGCGTGAGTGTCCGCAGCGGCGCAAGGATCCGGCGGCGGAGCAGGCGGAACTGGGAGTAGCCAAGATCGAGCATGAAGGACTCCTCTAGGCCATGGCTTAGGGGGTGTGTTGGAATAAAGCCATGGCGTCAGACGAGCCGGGCGCGTGGGCGAGTCGGGTGCGCAGTGGGACGTGCTGGGCGCGTCGGGTTGCACAGCAGGACGAGCTGGGCGCGGCTGGTTCGAGCCAGGGATCGACCGTGGCGTGTGTGTGCGCGAACGTGGTGCACGGGGGGTGAGGGAGTCCTGGACTAGGGGGTGTCCGGACAGCCGGACTATCATCGTCCGCCGGACTCCAAGACTACGAAGATACAAGATTGAAGACTCCGTCCCGTGTCTGGATGGGACTTCCCTTGGCGTGGAAGGCAAGCTTGGCGATATGGATATGTAGATCTCCTACCATTGTAACCGACTCTGTGTAACCCTAGCCCTCTCCGGTGTCTATACAAACCGGAGGGCTTTAGTCCGTAGGACATAACCTCCATTACAACAATCATACCATAGGCTAGCTTCTAGGGTTTAGCCTCCTTGATCTCGTGGTAGATCCACTCTTGTAATACACATCATCAATATTAATCGAGCAGGACGTAGGGTTTTACCTCCATCAAGAGGGCCCGAACCTGGGTAAAACATCGTGTCCCTTGTCTCCTGTTACCATCCGCCTAGACGCACAGTTTGGGACCCCCTACCCAAGATCCGCCGGTTTTGACACCGACATTGGTGCTTTCATTGAGAGTTCCTCTGTGCTGTCACCGATAGGCTCGATGGCTTCTTCAATCGACAACAACGCCGTCCAAGGTGAGACTTTTCTCCCCGGACAGATCTTCGTATTCGGCGGCTTCGCACTGCGGGCTAATTTACTTGGCCATCTAGAGTAGATCAAAAGCTACGCCCCTGGCCGTCAGGTCAGGTTCGGAGGCCTAAGCTTCACGGCCGACATCCGCGGGGATTCGATCTTCGACGGACTCGAGCCACAGCCGAGCGTGCCGCGCTGTCACGATGGGCATGATTTAGCTCTGCCACCGGACAGTGCCTTGGTGGCCGCACACGAATCCGCTCCGGCCCTCAGTCCGGAGCCGATCACCCAGATCGAGGACCGGTGGCTGGACACCGCCTCGGGGGCTGCAACTTCCGCGGCGATGGAGCCGAACACTGACCTTGTCTCCTATAAAGCTCGTAACTCCGAGGTGCCGGACTCCCTGCCGGACTCCGAACCTCCCGCGCCCCCACCAATCGAATCCGATTGGGCGCCGATCATGGAGTTTACCGCTGCAGACATCTTTCAGCACTCGCCTTTTGGCGACATCCTAAATTCGCTAAAGAATTTCTCGCTATCCGGAGAGCCCTGGCCGGACTACGGCCAGGATGGTTGGGATGCGGACGACGAAGAAATTCAAAGCCCACCCACCACCCACTTTGTAGCCACTGTCAACGATCTAATTGACATGCTAGACTATGACTCTGATGACATCGACGGTGTGGACGACGATGCCGGAGACGAGCAAGAACCGGCGCCTACAAGGCACTAGAAGACCACCCCAATGCATGACATATATATGGTGGATACCCCAAAAGGAAGCGATGAAGAGGAACAACGGGGCGCGGCAAAGGATAATCCCGCCGATAAACAACCAAAACGGCGACGCAAGCGCCGCCCTAAGACCCGCCTCGGCAAAGACAACATTCCTAATGACCCAGCGTTAGAGCAGGGCAAACCAGTGGACGACGAACATGCAACCAAGCAACCGTCCGAATAGGACGAATCAGATAATCAATCCAATCCCGGCGAAACCAACAGTCCGGACGACCTCACGCCGGACATACCACCGAAGCATAAGAACCTTCACGGAAGACTCGTCGCCACCGCAAGAAGCTTGAAGAAGGAAAAACGGAAGCTCAAAATAGCGGAAGACATACTCAGAATGAGGTGGAGCAAAGTACTCAAGACCGCAGACAAATATGGCAGTGACCATCAATCAAAGAGCTACCCGAAGCGCAAGCTGCTGCCAGAATTTGACGAGTAAGCCATAGAGCCCCCACAGTCAAAAAACAAATAGGCCGTCTGGCCGGATAGACGGCCAGATGATAGGCCAAAATTTACAAGTGGCGCCGCACATAAGCCGACTCATGACCCTGGGAAAACTGATGGCCCAGTCAGGTCCATTTACGGGCCCAAAAAGAGGGCCACAGGAA
This sequence comes from Triticum dicoccoides, assembly GCF_002162155.2. Taxonomy (NCBI): domain Eukaryota; kingdom Viridiplantae; phylum Streptophyta; class Magnoliopsida; order Poales; family Poaceae; genus Triticum; species Triticum dicoccoides. Next base: position 2,672,096 of record NC_041387.1, read on the forward strand.
GCAACACAGCACGCCAAGTGTTCTAAGACAGCGGTACACCCAAATACAGGGGCGCCGCACACCCACTATGTTTCACCAACGAGGTGCTGGATCATGAATTCCCAGCAGGGTTTAAACCCATAAACATAGAGGCTTACGACGGAACAACAGACCCTGGAGTCTGGATAGAGGATTACATACTACACATACATATGGCCAGAGGAGATGATCTCCACGCCATAAAATATCTACCCCTCAAGCTCAAAGGGCCAGCTCGGCACTGGCTCAAAAGCCTCCCAGAAAACACTGTTGGAAGTTGGGAAGAGCTTGGGGACGCGTTTAGAGCAAATTTTCAAGGGACTTATGTCCGACCTCTGGATGCAGACGATCTAAGTCACATAACTCAACAGCCCGGAGAGTCAGCGCGCAAATTCTGGAACAGGTTCCTTACTAAAAAGAACCAAATAGTCGACTGTCCGGACGCCGAAGCCTTAGCAGCTTTTAAACACAACGTCCGAGACGAATGGCTTGCCAGACACCTCGGCCAAGAGAAGCCGAGGACAATGTCCGCGCTAACAAGCCTCATGACCCGCTTTTGCGCGGGGGAAGATAGCTGGCTAGCAAGATGCAGCACCAGCGACCCGAGTACATCCGAGATTAGAGATGGAAACGGAAAATCATGGCGCAGAAAAGATCAGCGCCGGAATAAAGAAAAAAGCCCAAAGAATACGGCGGTCAATGCCGGATTCAAAAGTTCGCGGCCAAACAACAAAACACTGCCTCTTAAGGATAACAGTGATGAGCTATCCAAATTAAACAAAATTTTGGATCGGATATGTCAAATCCACAGTACCCCCGGAAGGCCTGCAAACCACACCCACCGAGATTGTTGGGTTTTCAAACAGTCCGGCCGACTCAACGCCGAACACAAGAGGCTCGACGCATCAAGCTAGGATGATGATAAACACCACCAGCAGAGCACTGGGAAACAAAAGACTTTCCCACAAGAAGTCAAAGCAGTAAACTCACTTCATGTGATGATACGGAAAAACAATGCGGCACCCGCTAAGATGGGTCTCGCACGGTCCACCCCAGCGGAACCTCAAGATTGGATGTCAAAACCAATCACCTTTGACCACCTGGATTATTCCAGAAGTGGTCGAAATGCAGGATGGACTGCTCTGATATTGGATCCTATAATCGACGGACTACAATTTACACAAGTCCTGATGGACGGAGGCAGCGATTTAAACCTGCTATATACAAACACAATCCACAAGTTGGGGATAGATCTTACTAAAATTCGACATAGCCGCACTTCCTTTAAAGGAGTGACGCCAGGCCCTTACGCCAAGTGCACAGGCTCACTATTACTAGAAGTTGTGTTCGGGCCACCGAACAACTTCCGACACGAAAAACTAATCTTCTATGTCGCCCCATTCAAAAGTAGCTATCAAGCACTATTGGGACGTGAAGCTTTTGTCCGCTTCAACGCCATACCACATTACGCGTCTCTTACACTTAAAATGCCCGGTCCACGCGGCATCATTTCATTGCGAGGGTCACTTAAAGACCCCGGACACGGCTAGACGAGTCCGGCATAAATAAGCTAGGGGCTCCCTAGCTGCACACCCCTTCACAAGGGGCTGTGCGCATAAGCAATAACGAGCTAATATAGATTCCGCTTTACTTATTAATATTTTTCATATACCTTTTTTCGCATGATTTCCTTTCAAACTAAGTTCCTCTCCTTTTACAGATGAACAACGTGCACACCCGTCCAGGATAACGGCACAACGGAGACACAGGCGCAGATGTGCAGTAGGGACCCGTCGCAAGGATTCTTTTCAGATTAAGACCCTGCGTAAACCTTTTTTTACTGTCTTTTGTTGCTATAATCCCCTGGTTTCTCATTATAACCAGAGTTGAGCCTGACGTTTTGGCATCGGCCGCGTCAGAGGACCTTGCCCGTACCTGGACACTAGGGGCTTAGGGCATTTTTCTGCCCATTATTATAAAGACCGAACACCTTAGGGAGTGTTCGGCGTCTCGAGTTAGGCCTTATATGCATCAGCTCCGAATCATGTCTTTGGTCAAATGTTGGGTTTGTCCGGCTCCTGTGTTTTGCTGCCTTACATTCCGTATCATCGGCTAACGCGGCACCAGGAGAACTACTGCAATTGTGCCCCAGTTCGGCTGGGCGAGCACCTCAGTAGAGAAAGCCGAAAACTGACTGTAATGATACAGCGAGAGACTGGTCAACCACTCAATCGACCACCGAAATGTTTAGAATTCCTCCGCTTTGACGAAGGACCGTTTCCCGGTCAGGCACACACGCGCCCCGAATTCAGAGAGCGCGGTGCCCCCAGGGGCTATATCGTAGCCCCACCCTCGAACTCCAATGGCTAAGTGAAAGTGATAAAGCATCATAGTCCGGTTGCCTCGTTTGCTACGCTACCACCTCCTCAACAGGACCGAGACGTCGGATTAAGTGTGAAAATGCGCTATTTTTGCGAACACCCCCGCACCTTGTGCGTGGGGGCTGAAGCCGAAGACTGCCATCTTTCAGGTTATACACACGTATACGCAAACGGCCGCAGAGGAGATATTTCAATACTTGGAAACGCACAAGTATAAAAAGCGATTACATCATAACCATTGTTTTACAAAGTAAAACGTTCATTTGAACGTGACATTTTTCGAGCACTGCGACTCTATTACACGAGAACCACGCATAACTTCCCCAAAATAGTGCTCGGCGGGTAACCGGCTTTCGTCCGAACCCTGGGTTGCAACAGCGGTGGCATCCATCTCTGTCCAATGTGTCTTCACACGGGCAAGGGCCATCCGCGCACCCTCTATGCAGGCCGACCGCTTCATCTCCTTGATATGCGGCACCGCCCCAAGAAACTGCTGCAATAAGCCAAAATAGCTCGTTGGCTTGGGCCTCTCCGGCCAGACATGAGTCACGATATCCGTCATGGCAAGTCCGGATAACCTATTCAGCTCAGCCCATTCGGCCAACCGATCGGTCAGCGGAAGTGAACAATCCGGACTATGTAATTGAGACCAAAATAGCTCTTCCGTCTTGTGATCCTTCTGACTTCGGAAGTGCACAACGGCATTCGCCGCAGTCGCCGCTAAGTCCATATATGGATCCTCCGGACCCCACAGCTGGCCAAGCTGGGCATACATTAAATCCGTAAACCTGCGGCGTAGCAGAAAAGGCTTGCCAGCCACAATGTCTTCAGCCTGACGCAGCTCCTCCTTCATAGCCCGCATTGCAGAACGGGCATCCTTGGCTTCGGTGGTGGCCTTCCCCAGGTCTTCTCGCTCCGATAGGCTCTCCTTTTCAAGAGCCTCATTGCGGTCGGTAGCATCTCTCAATTTAACGGCCAATTCGGCCATCTCTTCCCTGCTTTGGCAGTGCGCAGCCCTTTCGGCTTCTAACTCCTCGGCCGCCCTCAAGGCAGCCGCATCACTCCTTCTGGCTTGCTCCTTGGCTTGAGCAAGTTCTGCCCGAAGGTTCTCCACAGCAGCAGCACCATCTGCGTCAAGCATAAATATTATAAGATATGGGCTTCGGCTCTCTTACTAGGTGACTGCGGGGAAAAAATTTACCTTGCGACTCATCAAGTCGCCTGTTAACTAGCGCGATGTCCGCATCCGCAACATCGAGTTGCCGCTTCAGTTCAGTAACTCCATCAGTCCGGCTGGCACCCGGACGATCCGCCACCTGCATAGGAACGGCGAAGATTAATACCTGCGATTTTGATCCTCGGGACGCTGTCGCTTTCGACAACCTACCGAGTCTCAGGGGCTACTATCTATACAGGGCGCACTTTCATGTGCAAAACTGTCAAAAAGGCGCGTCGTTTTTACGTACCTCAAAACCCGCCATCAAACTCCTGACGGCATTATGCAATCCGCTTTCGGCGGACGAGATCCTTCCAATCACCATATTCATCAATGCATGGTGATCTTCTGAGATGGACGCCTTCTCAAGCAGATCCTTCAGCCGAACACTATTCGGCACCGAACTCTTCGGCTCTGCCGGGCTCGGGGATACCCTCCGTGATGACACTTCAGGCTCGTCCGCCCTATCCGACGGCGCAGCAGACGGAGGCGTCTCGCTCTCCATCATCTCCGGACGAAGGTCCCCCGAAGACGAGCTCATCTGAGAAGGTCGGAGATTCGAACTACAAGGTAAAAATTTCAGTTATCCTTAGAAGCACAAATAGGGATGTTTCTCATTAATAAACCCCGCTTTTTCTACTCACAGCTCGCTGGAGGGCTGATTCTTTAGGGAAGATTGTAAGGCCGGGGCCTCCCCGAACGCAGGACCCTCTGGTGAGGATTTCTTCCCCCGCTTAGGGGCTTTGGCCTCCGGGTCTTCGGAGGCGGTCCTCTTCTCCCCCTGAAGGGAGGGATTCTTGATCCCCACTTCTTCAAGCGCCCTCTTGGGCGAGGAAGTAGCTCCTCTGTTTTCCCCTTTGCCTTCTTCTGAAGGCGCAACCTCCAACATTCTGACCAGCACGGGCTCCGGCGCGGTCTCTGGGAGGGGGGCCGGACACCGTATCAGCTTTGCTTGCGCTATCCGATCCTGCTGAAGGATAACGGGTTAAAAGGCGAATTGTAGAAAGGCAAACAAATGGTACGTCCGAACACTAAGCTACTTACTTGAGTATCCGGGCGATTGCAGCTTAGGCCGGCATCCTCGGTCAATTCCGGACACGCCACTTGTGGTCCGAAGAACAACTTGTACATCTCCACCGGTGTCGTACCCATGAAGTGTTGGAGAATCTGTGGTCCCTCCGGATTGAACTCCCATAGCCGGAGAGGACGGCGCTTGCAGGACAGGAGACGCCTAATTAGCATAACATGCATCACCACGACCAGATCGATCTCCCTCGCTTGGAGGTCTCGAATCCGGCCCTGCAATAGGGGCACGTCTTTTGATGGTCCCTAGTTGAGCCCTTGCTTGACCCACGACATCAACCGTCGTGGAGGTCCCGAGCGGAACGGAGGCGGCGGCTTCTGCCTGCTGCCCCTCGGAGCGGTGATATAGAACCACTCCTGCTGCCACAAGCCGAGCTCCTCTTGGAAGGAGCCCTCGGGCCACGGGGCATCGGCCCCCCTGCTTATGGCCGCCCCGCCGCACTCTGCTTGACGCCCCCCAATCATCTTCGGCTCCACATTGAAGGTCTTCAGCCACAGGCCGAAGTGGGAGGTGACGCGAAGAAAGGCTTCGCAGACGACGATGAATGCGGAGATATGGAGGATGGACTCTGGAGCCAAGTCGTGGAATTCCAACCCATAGTAAAACATGAGCCCTCTCACGAAAGGATCCGTCGGGAAGCCTAAACCCCGACGGAGGTGGGATACAAAGACGACATACTCGCCGGGCTCGGGGGTGGGGATGGCTGCCCTTCGGCGGGCAACCTGTGCGAAATCTCGTAGGACAGGTACTTGGCCTCTCGCAGCTTTAGCACGTCCTCCTCCGTAACGGAGGAGGGCATCCACCGGCCCTGAAGGTCGGAGCCGGACATTGTTGAAGGTCTGAAGCGCTCGAATCTAGGGCTCTGGGTGTTGGAACTTGGAGCAAGAAGAAGATTCGGTGGAAGATTGAAGAAAAGGAACGAGCCTTGGCCCTGTTATAAAGAGGAAGAATACCAAGAGTCGTCTCCGTTACCGTTCGGGACTCGCCTTCGATAGAGGAGGCGTGGCGACGGGCGTGGTTGGGTTACCCACGTCCGTGTTGATGAGAATCCCGGAATAAGGGGAACACGATCTCTGCTTCGACAAGACGTGCCAAGGAAACCGCTTCGCTAAACGCGCTGAGGCGGTATAATAAAAAACGATTCAAGTAAAGGCTTGGTAGTGGTGTGACGTCATGCCGCAAAATACGCCAGCAGATTGAACTTGTGTACATTTTATTCTCTCTACGGTGGAATGTAGAATTTATTTTGCACAGCCGGACACTATCCTGGTGTTCACAATCTTCTCTGGATTATTCAAAGGAGGAACCCGCCTTGCAATGCCGAACATTATGCGTGCCGGACTCATCGTCATTGAAGCCAGGTTCAGGGGCTACTAAGGGAGTCCTGGACTAGGGGGTGTCCGGACAGCCGGACTATCATCGTCCGCCGGACTCCAAGACTACGAAGATACAAGATTGAAGACTCCGTCCCATGTCCGGATGAGACTTTCCTTGGCGTGGAAGGCAAGCTTGGCGATATGGATACGTAGATCTCCTACCATTGTAACCGACTCTGTGTAACCCTAGCCCTCTCCGGTGTCTATATAAACCGGAGGGCTTTAGTCCGTAGGACATAACCTCCATTACAACAATCATACCATAGGCTAGCTTCTAGGGTTTAGCCTCCTTGATCTCGTGGTAGATCCACTCTTGTAATACACATCATCAATATTAATCGAGCAGGACGTAGGGTTTTACCTCCATCAAGAGGGTCCGAACCTGGGTAAAACATCGTGTCCCTTGTCTCTTGTTACCATCCGCCTAGACGCACAGTTCGGGACCCCCTACCCGAGATCCGCCGGTTTTAACACCGACAGGGGGTGTCCGTGCACGCACGGGTGCGTTGGGCCTGCGTTGGCGAGATGTGCGCGAGTACCTGCGGGGCGATCGGGTCAAGCTCGCTGTGGACGGGGCGCGTACGGTGCGCGTCGTGGGCACGAGCGGATCGCGGGGCAGCGTAGGAGTAGGGGGCGTGGGTTCGTGCCCGGCTTGGGCTCCTGTATAAAGCTCGTGTTGGTCGCCATTGTAACGTGAGCTGAGTTGTGTGGAGGAAAACAGAAAACGGAGGTGTTTGTACTCCGGCAAATCTTGTGTCCACCTTGTCTCGCTAAACCGACGTGTCTCCGGTGATCACCGGCGTCGGGGGGTTCCATTTTTGCAGCAACATGGGGCTCGTGGGCGGAACTCATTGCTCGGTTGCGGGTTTGTCGCCACGGCCGTGTGGGCGGCGTGGTGGCCAATGCTTGGCAATCCGTGAGGGCGGTGCGACGACTGTTCTGGCGACTTGTCGCACCAAATTTTGAAGGAGAATTCTTGCCAAGGGACTTTCCTTGCCTTGATTCGGCTAGGCCGGCGACAGCGGCAGCCGTCGGCGTCGTACCCTTCTTGAAGATATCGTCGTGGCTACTCCCCTTGCTCCGGGTAGCTCTTCTTGGTATCGTCGTGGGCGTCGTACACTTCTTGGTGCAGACCTTGATCCTTTCAATCAGTCAGCAGCGACACTCCGGTGCCGTATCCTTCTTGAAAGCATCGCCTTGGAGTCGTATGTTTATCGGGCGCAGCTTTGTTTCTTGGTGATGTTGGTTCACGATGGAGGACCTCGACGTCTTTCAAGCCCAACTTTGTCCGTTGCTTGGAGTGATTCGGAGTGGTGTGTTGTTCTTCTACATCGTTGTATCTTGCCCTGGGTGTGTGTTCTGGCATCGAGTTATATGAGATGTGTGGTATGGCTGTTGTTTTAAATATAAAGTCGGGTGCCAGGCTCTTTGTTACACCCTTCCGGCGTTGGGTGCCAACTAGTTTGCATATATACCCTCATTGCCTTCCACTTTTCACTTGTCTCACCAACGGCCCTCTTCCACTTTACAGGTTCCCTTCCATTATTCAATTTAATTTGTTTCGGTGAGGATATATATATATATATATCTCTACTAAACTTCCTGGTTGCTTCAATTAATAGGCGTGGCCAGCTTCCCATGCATTGTGTCGTTCCGATTATGTCAGTTTTGGTAGACAATGTTGGGTGGAATGATGATATATCATGAATTAGTTAACCCTTGGTTTTTGCTTTAGGTAGAGAATGTTGGGGGGATCACACCATAATGTCACAAAATCAATTGTCGCATCTATAAATAATTGCCACTACCATAGACACTTCATAGTTCATACTCCCACATGCACCAACAATTCAGAGTTCGGAGTTGGCATTACCACACACGCATCCTGCGTGCAAAGCAATTCAGAAATTCAGAGTTTAAACCTTGGGGTGAGTAGATCAATCCGGCTCCATCCTAGAGAACGCAGGGCCCTGAGGTAGAAGAACCACATGCCGCCGGCAGCCACAGTCTGCCCCTTTACACCGTCTTTTACTCTACCCACCTCCGCTCGCCTGCTGTCGTCTGCTAGTCCATCGTCGCACTAGCGCACGCCATCAGAGAGGAAGGGATGGCGCGGAGGCGGGGGAGAGCCAGCGCCGGAGAGGAAGAGCTGGGTGGGTGGCCTACGGCGTTGCACATCGAGAGGAGAAAGAGACGAGGGGGTTCATGCGCTGAGTTTGTGGGTGAGTGTGAGTCAGGGAGGGCGAGAGCGAGGCCTTGTGCATCGTCTGGCCGATTTAGAGGTATGACCAGGTTTGGCATATGGAGCGAATATGCCATTCCGGGAACGAATGGGTTCCGACTCCTCGTATGGACCAAACACGAGAATGTGCCTTAGGGACAGAATGGACAAGCTACATTCCACCTAATGACACAAACCAAACACACCCGTAAATGACAAAAAAAACAAGCTACTATTTTAGCTGTATTCAGTATTATATGAATGTCATATCATACTCCATAACAAAGCTGCAGTACATTCTAACGGTCAGCAACAGTGCTGTCAAATCCTGGGACATGACTGACAGTCCTGCTAGAATTTAAAAAAGCAAAACTTAATGATCAGTCATATTTATGCACTTCACTATCGGAAGCAACTCAATTTTATCCATAATACAAACCTGGAAGGTATATTTCGGTAAATAACTTTTACGATAAAGGGTTTCCCCCGCTTTATAGATAAAGCAACATCCCATAAAACCAGCTCGCTGGGGCCGCAGCACAAACAAATCCAAAGAAAAGAGAGAGAAAAAGAAAGAGAAATAAATGACAACAGCGGCAGATCAACGAAACGAAGATGGCCATCAATCGCTGCATCCACCAAAGAAGAACCTCCACGCACCCATCACTCCGAAGCGCCGCGTACCAAGCAATACCTTCAAGAAGGAGGCGACGCCGACGCCGCTGTTGCCCGGACTAGTCCTAGGGTCTCCCCCGGTACGCGAGGGCGGAGTGGGGGAGGGAGTACCCGACGCCCTTCAGGAAGGTTCAGCGGCACCCGCAGGCGTCGCCGCGTCGGGGCCGGACGAGTCGCCAGAGATTTCTCTCGACCCAAAGCCCCACCATCACCCCAGACGATCCAAAGTGCATCTCCCAAAATGCCGCCCGCCAACATGTGCCACCACGGTCACCGAACCAACTCCGCCGTCTCCCTGAGGCCACCGACACGAGACCCGGAGGATGGGAGAAGAGATAGTGGGCACGGGGGCTTCCGCAACACAGCCGACGTGAGGGAACATCCACCACTGTCGCGGAGCCGACCTGACGCACGAACAAGGGGCCTGCCAGGCGCCGTGGCCCAGCCGGACCCAAAGGGTCCGAACAGCCCCTGTCGTCGCGCTGCAGCTCGCCGGACGACGAAGCCGCCACCGCCCGCAGACCACCGCCTCCTCGCCGCCAACACCAGGGAGGAGCGTCACTGCGCACCGAGCCATCGGCCTCTCGAGCCCAGAAGGAGGCCGAAAGGGCCCAAATCTGGGTCGTGCGGGCGCCGCCGGCCACCAGCACCGCCACATGGTCCAATCTGTATCGAGTGCTCGCTTGTCCATCCCCAACCACCGTCAATTGTAACTCGCTCCTACTTGCGCCATATGGTCATCATCTCTGCAACCGTCAAGTTCAAGATAATAATAGTACTGCAATGAAATGTGAATTACTGGTTCATACATTGTAAAAACAAGTATTCTATGAAACCAAGAAATTGTTGAAAAAATACTGAGTGCAACATCCACTGCGCCAAAACAGCAGCACATGGATATAAAAACGTAGGAAAAATAACACATAAAAAATAGTTGTTTTTTAATGACATTCTGAGAAGCGACAACAAGGTAACAACCAACAATTGTCGATTGCTATTTCTCAAAAAGAAAAAAAATCGATTGCAGAAGCTGTCTTTTTAAAACTTATTGGCTTCATCCACCGAACAACCAAACTAGTCAGACATTCACATAAAAATACTTCCTATTAAGATCGAAACAATTCATGCATTTCTCTAAGGTAGTTATACCTCAAGTATTTTTACTTAAACCTAAGGTTCATCTCCCCTGCCAAAAAAAAAAAACTTAGGTTGGGACGTGATTCCGGCACGGGACAGTGGCATAGCATAGTTTTACAGTTGAGACAAGAGCCAGCCCTAGGAATCAAACAATCAGTATTTTTTGTTGGGACGTGATTTTTTTAACCTTTGTAAGTAGTGCTGCGAGAGAGAGAGATAGCATCCTCCCACTTTGCTCGTATGCACCCCAGCTTTTTGGCGTCTACTCTCTGTAATCCTTCCATCCTGAAATTGACAACATGATTGTGTGCTCATTCATTCACATGAGTGACTAGCTGGTTTCAAGACTGGACATGATGAAACTGAAGTGTTCAACTAACACCCTTCTTGCCCCCAATAAATAAATCAAACCACGAGCTCCGGCCAAAACTTCAAACACAAAAATTATACTACACATCAAGAGCAGGCTGAAAATAGAGTGGGTATGCTGGGGCAAAAGTAGCAGGCAGAGGTATTATTATACACGACTAGACTACGATGACCCATGAAACTGAAGGGATTAATTAACAAACACCCTTTTTGCGTCCAATAATAAATCAAACCACGACCTCCATTCACTCAACAGCCAAAACTTGAATCGCAAAAGCAAACAGTTAATTAACTGAAGGGATTAATTAACGGAATAGTTGAGCATTCTGCCTATCAGACACTCAACACGCAAACAGTTACTTTTATTTACCAGTTTGGGAATTTGAAAATTAAATGGATGCAAGCACAAACTGAAGCAGGTATTGCAGGTAACTGGGATTAGCATGTATGACTCGGTGGAGTGCTCCAGTTTTTAACTGAGACGAGGGAACATTCAAGCTGAAAGCAAACAAATTGCTCTGTTTTTTCTTTCCTACCTAGGGTCCATCATCAATACAAGTCATATGATTGAAGCAGGTGCATACAAAGGCCAAGAATCCATCCCTGAGCAGGGGCGTATTTTCTGCATTCACGTGGCCAAACCGAACTAGCTAGACTAGATGGGGAAACTAACCCAAACCGATAAGAGGGAGAAGAAGGAAGGTGCTCACCTACGGCTGCGAGATTGTAGTCGAGGCCGTACGCGGCGCCGGGGTTGGATCGGGAGGAAGCCGCCGGCGTGCCGGAGAGCACGGCGCCGCCTGGCCTGGCCTGGCTAGGGTTAGCAGCAGAGCCGCGCGCCAAGGCATGAGGCGTGGAGAAGCGAATCCAGCCCGTGGAGGTGGTAGAGCGGTCGTAGGGGAGCTCAGGAG
>NC_041387.1:2683830-2698313 GCF_002162155.2 Triticum dicoccoides
TGTTGTGGGAGGTGGTCCGTCACCGCCACCTCCTAGTATTACTCCTAGTATTTATTATTAGCAAACCAATCAGGTACAAGGCCACGGATCCCTTCCCCTTATACAAATCCTGACCGTCCACCTCTTCTTCATCCAACGCTTGCTGCCGCCTCCCAGAGTTATTACCCAACCAACAAAATTTAGGGCTTTTTCTTTTCTTTTATTTTCTTTTCTTTTCTTTCATTAGCTAGCCATGTACTATGTTACTACCATGCTTACTTTGCCTGCAAAATAAGAAAGGCTGTCCATTAAAATCCATGTTGTAGTTGGTGCTGCGGGCTCCCATCTTCCGCACGCGTGTATATATGTCCATCGGGACGGAGTCGGCAACCGAGCTGGTTGGTCGGCGTCGAGCTCCTGCGGATTGATGCTCGTCCGATCGACCTTAACCGTCCATCTATTTTCTTTTCTTTTAGATGCGGCATGCTAAATTTTATTTTTGTTGTATATATAGGGCGGAGGACAAGCCGCGGTTAGTCAGGCGTGGGCTTGTGAGCGGGTCGGATGCCCGCAAAGTCACCGTGTTTTGTATCTCAAAAAATGTTCGTGGGGGGAAAGAGCCGTGGTGGATGGCCCGGCCAGGACTCTACGTTGTATTATATGGCTTTTTGATTTTTTTTTTGGTTGAGAAATTAGTTGCGCACGCACGCATGCACGCGCGCACGTGAGCAAGAAATGAATGAATGATGAAGGAACGTGCATCGCGTACCCTACGTGCGCATGACGTCACGCACGCACGGAATCATCAATCAAGGGGAGGAAAAAGAAAAACAAGTCGTCGATCGAGCGATCGATTCGAGTTCCAGGAAAAAAAGAAACAAGCGCCTTCACACGTAAGACGCCGCTTTTTTTCTGCCCCCGGAGTCATCAAGTGTTCGGACGTGACGAAGAACGAGACAGAGTCAGAGCGATGAAGTTTTTTTTGAGGGGTCAGAGTGATCAAGTTTTTGGGCTTGCCACTCACCAAGCGTACATCTACCAGGCGCCTGAAAGGAGAGAATGTTACTTTGTCTAAACCGAACAAGCAAAGGAGAAAAAAAATCAAAAATTGCATGACTTTTTTGCATTCACGTAGCTAAACCGAACAAGCTAGACTAGATGGGCGTGAGCCCGCCGGAGATGGACGGGCCCTGCGTAGCGGTCGAGACTCAGAGCAGAGGTTGAGGAAAAGAAGAAGAAGAAAGTGGAGGGGAGGTGAGGGGCTCACCTGCAGGCGAGGCCGTACACGCCTTGGACCGGGAGGAAGCCGCCGCCGTGTCGGATCCCTAGGGCTCGGGGTCGGCACGAGACCACGACGCAGCAGAGCAGCGCTGCCTGGCTAGGGTTAACTAGCCACGCGCGAAGGCATGAGGCGACGAGAAGCGAATCTAGCCGGTGGAGGTGGTAGAGCGGTCATAGTGGAGCTCGGGAGAGAGAGCTGGGCGGCGAAGGACGGCGGGGATCGCCGGAATCGGGCGGCGGTAGAGGGGATCGGGGACGGGATGTGTGTGTGTGTGTGTGTGTGTGTGTGTGTGTGTGTGTGTGTGTGTGTTGTGGGAGACGATGAGTCTTCGGGATACATACAACCAACCAAACCAATCAACCTTCTAGGGAACTCTCCTTTTTTTCCTGTGTTTATTGCTATTTATTACTAGCACAAAAACCAATCACGTATAAGTCTACGGATCCTTCCACTAATCCAAATCCTGGCCGTCCACCTCTTCTTCATCCAACGCATAAATTTCTTTCGCTTGTTGCCTCGGCGGTTCAACTCTCGCAAAGTTACCCAACCAACGAAATTTAGGCCTTTTTTATTTTATTTTCTTTGATTGACTCGAGTATCTATATAAGAAGAAGGGGAAAAAAAGTCAACCAACCAATCACAAACGATGCCACGGATCCCTCCCCTCATTCAAATCTTGACCGTCTATTTCTCCTACATCCGACGCTTCATTGTAGCCCCAAGCTCAGCACTTGCTTAGCTAGTACTACCTCCGTCCGGGTTTTTAGGTCCGGCCGACCGAAACACCAGGACCAAGGCAACTGCATGCATGTGTTTAAGGCAGTAATTAAGTGCGCCGATTTATGTGTCTGCATGAACGTGTTTAACTGTAATTGGCCGGACACCCTATCGGCCATAATTGCCTCGCGCATGCACGGGCTGGCCTCAGGCGCGCATGCAGGCATCCTTCCCCGTGCGTGGATTGCGGCTGCGTGGCCAATGGGATAGATGAATGCGCCATTGACTGTGCATGGGAAATATCAAGCGGCCTTTCAATTAACGGACGTGCTTTTGTTGCTCAGGGGACTAAAAATCCCAGACGAAGGTAGTAAGTACTAGTACATGTCTAATTTAACGTGACCGCATCGTCCACTTTGCAGGTTCACGCCTCTTAGTGTTTTTCACCCATGCTACATGCATGCATTGGTTATCATGCTAACTACGCTTGGACTCGCATGTCTTACTTCATTAGCTAGCCAGCCATGTGCGTTACTACCGTGCTAACTTTGCTTTGAAAATAAGAAAAGGTTGTCCATTATAATCATGTTGTAGTTGATGTTGCGGGCTCCGATCTTCCCCGTGTTTGTCCATTGGGACCGAGTCGGCGGTGCTCGAATAGAACAAGGCCGTCCTCAAAGTCCATATGCATGGGAGTCGGACCTGTCCGTGAGGGCTCCGGAGAGGACCAACCGGAGTTGGAGGGGACCGAAACCCTAGCCACATGGTAGGTTTTTGGGCTCCGCGTGCCATGGTTGCGCTAGGGGTTTCGGCGGCATGGGAGCTTGTAGATTCGATCCGCTCATAGGGAGAGGAGAGGAGAGAGGGTGGGGGTGCCGGCAGTGGGGTATATGGAGAAGGTCGCTGGCCAGTGGGATTGGGGGAAGACGAGGAGGGAATCGGACGAGATCGAGAGGGGACGACAAGGAGGGCTTTGGGTTGGGTTTTCATGGTTGGTTCCAAATGTTTTCAGTTTCGTGCCCGGCGGTTTGGGCATGACCGAGCTGGTTGGGCGGCGTCGACTGATGCTCGTCCGGTCGATCTTCACCGTCCATCTATTTCCTTTTTTAGACCCGGCGCGCTAAATTTTATTTTGTTGTATAGGGCGGAGGATGCGGAGGGCGAGCTCCTTCTCGGAGTCGTCCGGCTCCGCTTGTTGGCATAGTACGTAGCAAGGACGGACGAGTCGTGGTGGGCGCTTGATCCGCCACCGACCAGGCGTGTGTGTGTGTGTGTGTTTTAGAGAGAGAAATTTCCAATCTATTCATCCATCAATCATGAAAGCACAAGAGGTAATAAAAATTACAATCGGGTCTATGTACCGGATCGTACTGTGTGTTGTGTGCGTTGTGGGGCGGCGGACCGGACAATGGATCATGACAGCAGCAGCAGCAGCAGTTTTATTTTGTTAGCAGTGCATTGCGTCATCAGGTTGAGAGAGTGGAACGGGAACCATCAGATAAAATAAAATAAATGGCTCGATGGGATGGGATGGGATGGGATCGAAACGAGCAAAGCACCAACGCGTGCGCTTTGTACATACGGTTGCTTGCTACGTACGTACGTACACTCCTTCTCTAACATCAAAGTCCATCCTAAACGAGCAAAGGTCATGTCCTATATACCTAAAAAATTCGACCCCACTAACTTATTTATGTATGCAACCAATCAATTTCACACGATTCGTGCCGACTGCGGAAGCCTCATGGTGCCACAACACACTACTTGTTGCAACAACGCATCCGGTATCTTGTACCAATGCCGTCAAGCCACTGAGGTTCTCTCGCTTTAGCCGAGGACGAAGGATGGGTGCCTCTTCTTCTCCAACCTGAACTTTCTCACCTCCAACAACTCCTTGATCTAGATGAACACTCGACCGTTGAAGGTGTCCAGCATGACGTCCTGGGCCTCCTCGTGAACACCACCACCGATCATGTCAGGCGGTTCAGCGCATGGGAGGAGGGGTTTGAGACAGTCGACCGGGCCTTCACTACTGCAGCTCCCAGAGCCATCTGTGGGGGCTATTCCAGCACCGGCGAACGAGTTGTCACCACCTGTCAGATGAGGTTTGCTTATGTCGTTTACACTGAAGCACACAGGAAGCCATTTGTTAATACTGAACTTTTTTGTGTGTGGTATCTATTGAAATTCTGCCCACAGGATCGATCACATCACGCTACGACGAACACGCGCACTAAAAACTGGTACCCGAGGGTACGTCTCGAACCCTTAATTTTCCTCTTTATTTCTTTTCTTATTTTCTCGGTGTTACACTGTACGCCTAGGGTGTGCATATATTTACCGGAGCAACCCAGACAACGGACCAGGCTAGTAACCGACTCAAACAGCCCTTTCGTACACGGACTCTAGCATACTCAAACGTATCCAACTCAAACCTGTTTGACCCACGTACACGCATAGGCATACAAGCAGCATATAATATTTGGACTACTGTTTGACCCACGTACCAATTAACATTAGGAAACTAACTTCCATGCAACTGTTTATGTGCTGCAAATTGCTGAAAAATATACTGTAGGCTTTTATTTTTTGAACGTTCCATCATTCATAGATCTTCTAGCGTAGTATTGAGGCCTTTCTACCTTTTCAAGTCGCTTAAGGTGCTGAAATTTGGCCTCCATGATCTTGCAAATTCTCCTTTCCCGACATGTTTACAGTGATGAATATTCTCCAAAATTTTCATGATATCTAGAATGATGCACTATAATTTATCCTACTACATATTATTTTAGTAATCTGGTGTACAAAAAATGCAGAGAAGCTTGGAGCAGCGCAAGGATTACAACAAGGTTGAACATTCAAGGAGTTTCTCCATTCACAGTTTATTTGCACAAAGAATTGTGCAAATAAACTGTGAATGGAGAAACATTTTGTATTGGCCATGTTGCGTCGAGAGGTATTTCCTTTGTATCAGCTGCTTTCCTTGATATATATCAGATATAAGATGCCTTCATGTGTCTTTTCTCAACAAAAAAAAGGAAGATCCATGCACAAAAAAGGCTATGCTAGGCTATTGGACTTATTTCGTGTAGAAACTTGGCTAAAAAGGTTGTTGGACTGTTGGGCTCACTTAAAAAGGCTGGCGTCACATGGGAGCAACGCGCGCTGGCAACGTACGCATTATTCCATTGCTATATGACCGGGCCTCTAAGGATTCTTTTCTTGGAGAGCAGTGCAGCCGTAGAGAAGGCAAGATCAGAGCCAGACTTGCTATTGTTAGAAAAGAAAGCTCCCGCTTTTTAGTGTAGGCTATGTTAAAACCGTTGCGGCACTTAAATGGGCTGCACTTAGTGCGGCCCATTTAGCACACGTTATTTCTTTTTAAATAGAACAAAGTGTGTAAATAATAATCATAATAATAGAATTTAAATTCAAAAGTTCATAAGCAAGGCTCCATGTCACGCCGTCGGTTATGAATATAAGAGCGTTTAGATTACTACTTTACTGATCTAAATGCTGATTTTTTTTTACAGAAGGAGGATCACCCTGGGTCTCTGCATCTGAGCGATGCACGCAACCATTTTATTAATTATTCAAAACTCATACGTACCCCAGTGCATCCAACGTCCAAAGAGAGGGCGATGGAAATACTCAATGAAGTCTCTTACTGTTTTCTTTTTGCAAACAGACTGCACCGCTGGCGTGTCAACATCTTGCCAAGTGGACAAATACGAAGACCGTATATGAGTCCACACGCGTATTCTGTATTCGACTAAAATTGCCAAACTCGATAGAGTTCAAACTTAGAATTACGTATTATTTTTCCACGCACGATTCCAAAAATTAGCACTGTGTTGTGTGGGGCTGGAAATATTAGGCTATGTCTGCCGTGACCAAGGATCACCGTGCACGACAGTGCTCCTTAATTAGAGAGGGCGATGTACCCTTAATATGTGAAATGCTACTCGAATCACTGCATATACCCTTAATTAGCTCAATGAGGACACGGTCATTTGGGTATGACATTGTGCACGACGCACACGTTAGGATACTATACTAGTACTACCAGGCAGCAAGTAAACGGATGTTGAACTTGGACAATGGCACTCTTTGTGGAAGGTTCGATGGATTATTTGGTCAGCAGTCAAATTCATACGTACTCTAGTGCATCCAACGACCAAACAGAGGACGATAGAAAAACTCCATGTAGTCTATTACAGTATTCTTTTTGCAAACAGACCGCTGGCGTGTCAAACATCTTGCCAAGTGGACAAATACTCATATTCCATATTCCATATTCCGTATTCCGTATTCCAAGTGGACCAAACAGAGTACGACGTGTGTCACAGTAGACCACACGCGTATTCCGTATTCGGCCCAAATTGCCAAACTCGATGGAGTTGAAACTTTGAATTAAGTACGTATTATTTTTCCACACACGATTCCAAAAATTAGCACCGCGTTGTGTGGGGCTGGAAATATTAGGCTACATCTGCCATGACCTAGGATCACCGTGTTGTCTGGGGCCGGGAATATTTAGCTACATCTGCCGTGACCTACGATCAAGCCGTTTAAGCAGGCCGCCTATTTAAGCACGCGATTCCGGTAGCTTCAGCACCAACTACAAGTACTACTCTTGTTACTCACTTAGCTTGCCACGTTTGCTCGCAAATCACTCGATTTGCTAGCTGCGTACATGGCAGGGACCAAGATGACTCCCCCTTTCTTGCTGCTGCTCCTCATTGCCCTGATGAGCAGCGTGGTCGCGGCCCGTGAGTTGGCCGGCGGCGAGGAGGCGGCGATGCAGGCGCGCCATGAAGAGTGGATGGCCAAGCACGGGCGCAAGTACAAGGACGACGAAGAGAAGGCGCTGCGCTTCCAGGTGTTCAAGGCCAACTCCGAGCTTGTCGCCAGGTCCAACGCCGACGGCACCAAGAAGTACCACCTGGCCGTCAACAAGTTCGCCGACCTGACCAGCGAGGAGTTCGCCGCCAGGTACACCGGCTTCAAGCCCGCGCCACCGGGACCCAAGATGCTGCCGGGATTCAAGTACGAGAACGTCAGCCTCTCTGCCGCCGATGAGCAGGGCGTTGACTGGAGGACCACAGGCGCAGTTACCGGTGTAAAGTACCAAGGACGGTGTGGTATGTACCAACTCAGTGCATGCATGCATGCATGCACGTTCCTTACGTGAGTAGTAGTATATAAAGAGTAGTTACTCCGTATGTAAACTTACACGATGACGTTTGTTTTGCTACGTACAGGATGCTGCTGGGCCTTCTCAGCGGTGGCTGCCGTGGAGGGCATCCACCAGATCACCACCGGCCAGCTGGTCTCCCTCTCGGAGCAGCAGCTGCTCGACTGCACCACCGAGAACCACGGGTGCGGCGGCGGCTTCATGACCTCTGCCTTCGAGTACATAGTGGACAACGGAGGCATCACCACCGAGGACGCCTACCCATACGTCACGGCCCAAGGCAGGTGCCACTCCGATGCCACGCAGCCGGCCGCCACCATCCGCGGCTACCAGGTCGTGCCCGCCAACAACGAGGACGCGCTCGCCGCGGCCGTCGCTAACCAGCCCGTGTCCGTCGGCATCGATGGGAAGCAGCGGAGCTTCCAGATGTACAGTGGGGGCATCATGACCGGCGACGCCTGCGGCACAGAAATGAACCACGCGGTCACCCTGGTGGGCTACGGTGTCGAGCAGGATGGGACAAGCTACTGGCTCATCAAGAACTCATGGGGCCAAAACTGGGGAGAAGGAGGTTACATGAAGCTCCAGAGAGGCACGGGCGCCTGCGGCGTTGACATGCTCGCATCTTACCCTGTCACATGAACCTACGGAACCACAAGATCCATTAATTAATTATTAAAAATATATACCACTAGTAGTAGTAAATGCTACTCCTATATATAGAATAAACACAACCTGATGAACCGCATGTGCTTTGAAGACAGGAGATTATCAAGGGTCACTCCTAGCTATAACATGAGATTATTTGTATCTAATATGTATGAATCATCGATTATTTGTACCATCTATTATAGCCACCTTCGACACTGTATTATATATATGTTTCAAGTAATATAACAAAGGACAGCTTTGTACATGTGAGTTCACTACAGAAAAGATATCGTCTTAGCATATTCTAGACGATCTTTCGCCAGAACATCATTGTCTTGCCTGAGGCCCCTGTTCCATTCTCTAGGAAATGTAAATTTCAGCGTGGAAAGAACGTCGGGAATGATAAGATAGGATGCCCCAGACCCAAACTACCCATGGTCCGTTATGAAAATGTCAATTCCGCTAGGCAAAAATGTCCCGAATGATCAGATGGGATGCCCCATGCCCAACTACCCACATCCGGGCTTGCACTTTTAATATGGCAATGTTATCGAAACAATGTTGGCGTTTACTTTCAGAACATGATTCTATTTGTGCTCAACTTCTATCAATAAGGTGATCACCTAAACTGTGAATTGAAAAAGGGAAGCTCTTACACATGGCAAAGCGTATCGTCCGCCATTCAGAGTTTTAACAGAGGCCATATCTGGAGGGTCGGAAATGGAGAGAATATTAATAGTTGGGATGAGTCCTGGATCCCAGGCAGCACAAGCAAAAATGATTATTACGAGGACGGGTAATGTTGTTCTATCAAAAATTTCGGTACTAATTAATAGTGAGACCCGATCATGGTAGAAGGAACTCATTAGAGATTTATTTTGGCAGGCGGACACAGAAAGAATTCTAAGAATTCCCTTCGCCAAGGATGATGATGAATGATTTTCTTGGTTAAATCGTCTAACTATGATTGGGATTTTTAGCATGCTCGGCGTCAAATCCCGTATCCCAATAAAGAGCGGATTTTACTGACTTATAATGTTACGTCAAGAAAATCCACAAAGCCAACACCGACGCACACACACATAAATACAAAAAAACACAACCCTAAAAGTCCCATCGAAGTGAACTTAAGCAGAGAACAACACCATCAACATCGACCACCACCGGTGACAGCACCCGAACTTTAAGAATAGTGCTTCGAAAACGACACCTTCAAGAAGGAAACGACACACAAGTGTCGCAGTCGTCTGATCCACCCATGAAGGTTAGATCTTGGGTTTCCACCATGATGGACAGTCCGAGCAAGCTCCAAACAATGCCTGCAACAAGGGTATGATGTATAGCACCACCATTACCGGGTACAACCTATATAGGTCAGACCTTGAGTTTTCCCTTCGGAGCTCGAGACCTTGTGCCGAATAGCACCACCAAAATTGAGTCATCCTGTACTGCCGCCCCCACTTTCAAGGAAGAAGACACTATTGTAAGCTAGATCATCTCGCCATGTAGGTGCCGGCGAAGATCAAGATTCATAGTTGGCGTGTGATGCTACAGACTATACCTTGTCTACGTGTTCTAGGAAATCACCATATCTTGGTGTTTAGTCAATGTTCAATATGTTTTGTTGACTGTGGGAGCATCTCACATCCGTTTCTCAAGTGTGCAAGGGTGAAGGAAGTGTGGTCAGCTTTGGGTATGCTCTAGCTGATTGAAGATTCTTCGGTTGTGGAAATAAATGATACACCAATCCTTCAGTCTCTCCTGCCGCTAGTACTAATTTGCTCCATGAGATTCGCCGTTGTGACTTTGCCATGGTGGCTAGCTGCTATATATGGTGGGAGAGGCGGAAGGCCACACACTATGGACCTCTGGAGTCACCTATGAGATCAACTCAATTTATTATGGCATTGGCCCTCAACTACAAACGAATTAAAAGCTGGGTAATCAAACTATTGTCGTTGCCGGACCAGAGAGAGAGAGAGAGAGAGAGAGAGAGAGAGAGAGAGAGAGAGAGAGGACGAGAGCGAGAGAGATACACGAGTAGTTTTGGTGCTGCCGTCAATTGCTCAGCGTTTTTTGCTCTTTCCTTATTCCTTTATCTGTTATGAAACCGAAACAGCTAACTACCCAGGCCAGCTCGCTGTGTTTCGGATTGGCCGTACCATCCCATGACCTCCAGATGCACAAGTGTGCCACGCTGACCGAGTTAACAAAACAGAAAAGGAAACAGGAGGGAGATCGTGCGTACATCACGTCTCCATCTACTACGTGCATGCTGCATGGAGATGTCACATCAGCAGCCATGCAATTTTATTCAAAACAGAAAACTAAACTAGCCTATGACGTGAGCTTAGCATGGCTAACAACTATTGAAAAGCATAGATGGGAGAAGCCCCATGAGAATCTTGTTAAATTGAATGTGGATGCAGCTTTCGATATTGGTACCGAGACTAGTGGCACCTAGGCAATCATTCGTGATCACCTTGGGTCCTTTTTTTCACATGGGACATGGAACCTGAAATTTGTAGAGGATGGAGCTATGGGTGAATCCTGCGCGTTACGTGATGGCCTGTTAGTAGCTGGAAATACAAGGTGCAACAAGCTGGTGGTCGAATCAGATTTTTCCAACATTAGCCCAACTATTCCTCGCTTTGGTTTGCTCGGACGATGTGTCGTAGCATCAAGACTTGGGAATAAACATGTAGAACAACTCGCGCTTCTATGGATACGAAGAGCGTCTCAGGAAACATGGGACACGGATGCACGTTTAGGTTTGTCAACAACAAGATGAGAGGAGAAAACTACAAGCAACGGGAAACAAATGAATGTGGCGAGGGAGAGGAGAGAAGCCACTATTTTATTTCAGATGTTTACCCTTTTGGAAGGAGGGGGCCTCCACTATATATATAGGGAATGTTGAGGTGTAGAGGAAGCTACAACTTTGCCCTTAAGCATTGCACTACACCAGCCCTAATTTACTATTGATCCCGGGGGCTGGTTAGCCCTTTCACCCTATAATATCTAGGAATGTGCTGTGAGCTTGCACAGTGTTCAACCTCTTGTTGCAAAGGTGGTAACCCAATAATGCTAGGCCTATTTATATTCTACTCAGCATGCCTATCATGTTGTTCTATAGCACTAGTTGTATAAAAACATATGGGACGATGCATTTTATGCTTCAGTGCGAAAAAGGAATGACACATGCATCCACCTGCTGGAGGAAAACCATGGCACACGCTTGGTTCGCTCAAAAGTCACTTTTTCGATCTTGTAGCTTCCCTTCGGTATAATATAATCCTATGGGTCCAATAAGAAGGCGATACATTTTGTTAATCCAATGAGACCATTGGTTAATGGACTGAACTATTAATCGCTACCTGTCAACACTTGTTACGTATGGATCCATGGAGTCTGATCTGGATCAACACGACCGATCAGGGAACGGGGTAAGGAGCTTGTGCTGGGTGCCAGCTATGGTGTTATGGCGCTGCTAGAAGGAGGGCGCGAGAGGGCCGACCGGGGGCCTTTTGCCCATGGCCGGGCAAGATGGAAGGGTATTTTCTTCTTAATTCTTGCTTGATTAGATTGATATATCTCCTTTCTTTATATAGAGAGATTTACTTGACTCCCAAGTAAGGCTTACTTGACCCCTAAACAATCGACCCTTATCTCTGATTAACCCTAAGACTAACGGGCTATATCGCCAGCCCAGGCCATTAGGCCCATTACGTACTCTAACATATGGCATGCTCCACCGAGGGCACTGAACAAGCAAACGATGCCCTATCGCCATCTGCGGAGGCGAGTGGACCAGAAGGATCCGTCTAAACGGAACAGAAGCTACTGATGGCTGCAAAGTTGAGCCACATTGGGGCATTCCCAAACTGCTATTATCGGCCGACCCATAATACGGCTCTCGCTCACACTCCCTCCCATCCACAAATCTTCCCCTTGGATTCTAAGCCTTAAAGAAGAAGATAACACCTGCAGCCGTGCTCGAGCACATAACAACATTTTCAATAAGATAACTACGTCTTAGACCAGCTGGCCGGCCTCTTCCAAAATGTTTCTGATCATTTTCCAGTAAAATATTGCCTTTCCTCAAAAGAAAAAGCTAAATATTAGCCTCGCCTATAAAAGGGCTAAATATTTGCCTTTCTCCCTCAATTTCTTTTTTCCTAAATATTAGCAGTTGGAAAACTGAGAAAGTTAATAAAAAATCTCAACAATCAAAATTATGATGGGACAATAACTCTGTGCTTTACTGCCACGGAACAGTAACTCATCACATTGTGTGCAACAACATTTTATCAACGGTCAGATTTTTTTTCTTGTAATTATCAACGCTCAAAAGTAGACCAAGCAATAAGTCACATGAGTTGAAGTACGCTTAACCCAACAAGCCAGGCGAGTCAATTATAACGAGCCAGAGGCAAGCAGGAATAGGGCCATAGGCACTGTAATATTAATAGATATTTGAATTTTCTATGTTGAAAGCTGTCAATTTATAGTGTTGGAAGCCCCACCTGTAATTACCCCATAAACTCCATCTCGTAGAAATATATTGTGAAATTTTATTGAAAAAAGGAAATTTTCTAGCTACAGTCTAATTTTGTTGTTATGGGTGGGGATGAAAACGGAGCAGAAATGGACGGAACTGAGTGCTATCATATTTGTTTTCACATTTTTTTGGAGAAGCAGAAACAAATACAGAAACCCCGGAAATGAATACGGAAACAGATACTACCGGAAACAAACACGGAGCGAATACAAAGTGGATACGGAAATATAAATAGCTAGGCATTGATCGGAAGTTAAAATCCCTTGAATCATAGGGAAATACACACAAAAACAAACAAATTTAATGGGTTGTTAACATGGCTACAAAATAATATCATTATGTTAGCAACTTAGAGTAGTATTGTAGTAGTATCAGACAATTGCGTATAGGGTCAAGCTGAGTACATGTGTGGTACTAGAAGTTGGGCCTTAGATCCATTCTACTAATTGTGTCATTGTGTTCTCTTTGATGGTTGGGCTACAAAGCAGCTATAGGTGTGTAGTAAAAACAGAAAATCCATATTCACGAACACGGAAAGTTCCGTTTCCATGCATGTTCCACCAGAAAATACCGTTTCGTTTTTGTTTCCGTTTCCGCATAAAAAAATTCCGTTTCCACTTCCGTTTTGCAAATTTCCGTTTCTGTTTTCATATTTCCTCTCCGTTTTCATTTTTCCTCCGGAAAAACTGAAAGTTTCCACTCCATTTTCATCCCTAGTTATGGGCGCCCTTTTTTGTTCTAGTTTTCATGTCTATCTTTTGCCTACGTGGCGTGCTAATGGAAGAAAAATGAAAAACCTAGATTGTTGGATGGGCAAACTACAAAAGTCGCAAAACTAGAAACCGGAAAGGGAAACCGGGAACAAAAACCCTTCGGTGGTTCTGCCCACGCTCGGAGTGCTTCCTGACTGTTGACTAGTTCCTTTAGAAAGGGCTAACCCTTGACTATTTGTTGTTAGACTTGCGAAATGTCTCCCATCTTTTTCCAGCTAAAAATTGGCCTTTCTTTCTGATTTGTTTGGCTAAATATTGCCACTTGGTAAATTGAGAAACTTACTAAAAAATCCCTAACACCCAAATCATGATGGTATAATAACTCTCTGTTTACTACAGGAATACACCGTGTGTGGAGCGGCAATTTATCAAGACGAGAAGTACAACAGGCAATAGATGCGATGAGTTGAATTACGCACAGCTAGCGTCGGTGCACCCAACAACTTGCCAAATGCATGCCAGGCGAATCTTGCTAGTGGTACGTGCGCATGGATCACGAGTTAATTCTATAATCCTCTTGAAGTCTACACACAACATGCATGGGGCGTGATTAGAGCAGTACTCCAGACAAAGGGTAGATGTACAATTATTGAATCAAAAACATATCGAGATCATGTGGCCTACATTTATTGCAAACATATCTTGATGATAAAATAATCTATCCTACCCCTCGGCACGCGGCATCCAGCATAGTATCATTTTTTGCTGATGATATGGTCATTATTAGCCACACCGATCCGGACAAGCTCGCCACCATCCAGGCGATCCTGAACACTTTTGGTACAACATAAATTTTCTTTTGAACAGAACAAGGCACCAAGAGGTGCCCAATATCATTAACAGCTCAGAACAACAGTACAAGAGAGAGTACATATGGCTTGAAAACATAAAGGGAAAGGGGAAACAACCAAAGAAATGGAGTTGTTAAATGTAACTTCTCTAAGTGTTCAACGACCCCGATTCAATGCTCGATCTGCTACTCTTGCGCAGGTCGTTGGCGTGGCTCTGAACTGCCTCGTCAGGCACTACTACCCTATCAATTACCGAAGGTGCATTCTCCGCGCTCATTACATTGGTGAAAAAATTCATCAAAAAGCTCTCGACTTGGCGTGCCTCGATGCTACCACCACTCGCGCCTCTCTTGTCTCATGGCCTCGCGCCTGTCGTCCACTCGATCTTGGCGGTTTGGGCATACGGGACCTCCACTGAACTAGCGTCGCGCTCCGTGTCCGATGGCTCTGGCTCTTCACAACTGACCACGTGTGTCCCTGGCAACACCTTCCCATGCAATGTAAGAGCATCTCCATCCGTTGCCCCCCCCCC
>NC_041387.1:2698494-2701917 GCF_002162155.2 Triticum dicoccoides
CCCTGGGGCGAGCCGGCGATTCGTTCGGCGCTGGGGGCGGTTTTGCGCCCAGTCGTCGGCCCCCGTCGCCGATGTTGGCCCACTTTTGAAGCCCCATTTCGGCGAAAAGGGCCCATATGGGCGAGAATAGGCCCATATTCGGCATGGTTCGCCCTGGCTCGGCGTTCAACTATCAACATAAATATTTTTTTAATCACATATTTCATCACAGAAAAATCAAATGCTTCAACAAAATAGTACAACAACAAATAGTTCAATACAAATTATATAGTTCAACAAATAAAAACTCAAATTTCATCACACGTCACGACCGGTGTCGTCCTTGAGCCTCCATAGGTGCTCTATCAGATCATGCTGCAGTTGATGATGCACCTGTGGGTCTCGGATCTCCTGACGCATACTGAGGTAGGCAGTCCAGGTTGCCGGTAGCTGGTGATCAACTTGGGCAAGAGGACCTTGCCTGTAGTATGGTTCAGTGTCAAACATTGGCTCTTCCTTCTCACTCTCAATGATCATGTTGTGCAAGATGACACAACAGGTCATGATCTCCCACATTTGATCTTTTGACCAGGTCTGTGCGGCGTAGAGCATGCAGTAGCCTTCGAGACGATGCCGGTTCTTTGCTTTCACCCACCCCGGCGCCGAGCCACCTCGCCGCGGCTTTTCATTGCTCGCCAGCAGCTGGGCGAGGGCGGTGAGCACCATGAGATGCTCTTCTTCCTGGACGTCGTCCTCGGCTTCCTCCTCCAGTAGCGTGGCGAGCGCTTCCTCGTCATCCGAGTCCATCGCCGAGGCAGGCAATTCACCGAACACCTTGCGCCCAGTGGGTGTGCACCCGTCGTTAAACTGCCCCTCCGCGGCCGGAAATGCCCAGCTGCTATCGGAGGGGCTGCCTCAGCGAACCTCTGCTACCTCTGCTATTTTTTCCGGCGGGGAATGACTATCTAGCAGTGAAAGGTGGCGGGCGGCACCGGGATATAGCTTGTGGTGGCCGAGAGCGCGGGGGGTGGGAGGCGAGTCGGGGAAGAAAAACTTGACTTTTCACCTGACGGCGTGGGCCAGCCGCGCTTTTCCCTTGCGCCGGGTTCGACTTGCGGCCGCCGGGCGGAAAAAGGGCCGAACCGGCACTTTTCTGTCGTCCTGGGGGCGCGACTGGGGCGTTTGTTGGCGCCGGCACCGAAAAAATCGCCTAGGGGGCCTGTTGGGGGCGCGGCTGGAGATGCTCTAAGCCGGAAGCCCAACAGATATTTCGCGCCTCCGCTACCTGGGACATTGGGGACAGTCGTACCTGTAAATTTTGGATTGACCACTCGCTTCATGGCACCTCCGTTGCCGAGATTGCACTCACGCTCACCACCCTTGTGCCCCGCCGGTGGTGCAAGCAGCGCCTTGTCACCGAGGCCATGGACTCCCAGGCATGGATCCTGGGTCTTGCTAGCACTCTTGGACACGAGGCCACAGTGCAGTACGTTCATATGGCGGAGGCTCCACGGCATCACTCTCTCTACAACTGCCCCAGACTCAATTCGTTAGCGCTGGACAACAAACGGCATCTACTCCACGCGTTCTTGCTACCGCGCGTTGTTCAACTCATTGACCATTGTGCCGTGCTGGCAACTAAGCCGGGGCGCTGGACTACAAACGGCATCTACTCCGCACGTTCCTGGTACCGCGCGTTGTTCAACTGATCGACCATTGTGCCGTGCTGGCAACTAAGCCGAGGATCGTGGGCGCCTCTAAGCATCAAGGTCTTCTTGTGGCTCGTGGAACTCGACTGTTGCTAGACGGCTGCAGGCCTGGCCCGACGAGGATTGCGTCACCCCCCCGCTTGCGTCCTCTATGACCAATGTGACGAGACCATCAATCACCTGCTCATCAGCTGCGTCTTCTCTCAAAGTGTCTGGAATGAGATCATGCACTGGTGTCACATCCCAGCATCGCCTCTGGACGCATCCACTTAATTATGTGCCTGGTGGCCTACCACGGCTGTACTTGCACCCGCGTCCATGCACAAGGGGCTAGGGTATCTGGTAGCCCTAGTCTCATGGTGCATATGGAAGCACCGGAACTCCTACATCTTCGATTGCGTCCCACACCATCATTGGCCAGCTCACCCAACGGATACGCGACGAGGCCCGGGCATTGGCCCGTGCAAGAGCAACGGGACTGAACATGATATGAGCGACATGTAATTGGAGACGGAGGGAGTATATATTAGAATAGCATAATACATTAGTGGCCACGCATGAATTGCATAATCTACTTGAAGTGATGAAGTCAACACGTACGCAAAGGTGCATACATAATCTTGCTTGTGGTACGTGTGCATGGATCAAGAGTTAATTGTATAATCCTATCGAAGTCAACTGCGAACACTCAACATGCATTGTCCGTGATTACCGTATTATAGTTCTAGAAACAAAGCTAAGATAGTACATAAGCCTGCACAATTACCAAATGAAAAAGACATCGGGATCTTGTACCGTACAGTGGGGGTTGGGCCCTCATCCTGATTTCTATCCAATCAAGAGATCCCACCTAAGCTATCCCGTAAAACTTCCCCGTGTGTATAGCATTGGTCGTACATTTATTGCACACTGACCTTGACGATAAAATACTTTCTCCTCTTTTGAGTTTTATAGAGTGAGGTGAGACACTTCAAAGATACGTTTAGTAGAAAATATTGTAATAACAACTTTCTCAACTGGCTGATAGTTATGCGCCTCAAATTGCATTTTTCCACTGGCAAAACATTACAATAGTAATGTGCCATTTGAACGATATATACGCTGCTACACTGTATAGTATATAAGCTTCGTACAGTGTAATCAAGGGGACATGTGATCAAGTGAATGATTCGATTTTGGCTGAATCCACTTGAAGTGATGAAGTCAGCGTTTACGCAAAGGTTCATACATACTCCGTGGTTAAGTGACTTTGCGATAAAAAGAGAATCGCCCTGCTCTCATCAGGGCACCATGCATTCTCACTTCTCGACACCCATCATTCTCCCTAGCTAGCTAGCCTAGCCACTAGCTCCCTCATCCGACGAACAATGGATGTATCTGCGCTCAAGACGGCGGCCATCAGCGCCATGCTGGTCATCCGCCTTTCTACCACGGGGCAGCCAGCAATGGCCGGCATAACTGACGGGCTAGCTTGCCCTAGTGCCAATACGCCATGCCGTGATCGATGCAGACTTACGTGCAACTTCTATGCCGGGGTGATGTGCAACCCTATCTGCACCCTCACGCCGCCGGCGCTGGGTGCGTTGGACAAGGCCTGCGTGGACCAGGCCATCGTCCCGTGCATGAACGCCTGCAAGAACTTGTGTGACGCCCTCGCGGTTCCGACGACTCCTTGATTGCCGCCCGGCGGCAGTACGCCATTGCCGGCCATGCATGCATGTATTGACCATCACAC
>NC_041387.1:2704645-2706861 GCF_002162155.2 Triticum dicoccoides
CCCTGGGGCGAGCCGGCGATTCGTTCGGCGCTGGGGGCGGTTTTGCGCCCAGTCGTCGGCCCCCGTCGCCGATGTTGGCCCACTTTTGAAGCCCCATTTCGGCGAAAAGGGCCCATATGGGCGAGAATAGGCCCATATTCGGCATGGTTCGCCCTGGCTCGGCGTTCAACTATCAACATAAATATTTTTTTAATCACATATTTCATCACAGAAAAATCAAATGCTTCAACAAAATAGTACAACAACAAATAGTTCAATACAAATTATATAGTTCAACAAATAAAAACTCAAATTTCATCACACGTCACGACCGGTGTCGTCCTTGAGCCTCCATAGGTGCTCTATCAGATCATGCTGCAGTTGATGATGCACCTGTGGGTCTCGGATCTCCTGACGCATACTGAGGTAGGCAGTCCAGGTTGCCGGTAGCTGGTGATCAACTTGGGCAAGAGGACCTTGCCTGTGGTATGGTTCAGTGTCAAACATTGGCTCTTCCTTCTCGCTCTCAATGATCATGTTGTGCAAGATGACACAACAGGTCATGATCTCCCACATTTGATCTTTTGACCAGGTCTGAGCGGCGTAGAGCATGCAGTAGCCTTCGAGACGATGCCGGTTCTTTGCTTTCACCCGCCCCGGCGCCGAGCCACCTCGCCGCGGCTTTTCATTGCTCGCCAGCAGCTGGGCGAGGGCGGTGAGCACCATGAGATGCTCTTCTTCCTGGACGTCGTCCTCGGCTTCCTCCTCCAATAGCGTGGCGAGCGCTTCCTCGTCATCCGAGTCCATCGCCGAGGCAGGCAATTCACCGAACACCTTGCGCCCAGTGGGTGTGCGCCCAATGGGTGTGCACCCGTCGTTAAACTGCCCCTCCGCGGCCGGAAATGCCCAGCTGCTATCGGAGGGGCTGCCTCAGCGAACCTCTGCTACCTCTGCTATTTTTTCCGGCGGGGAATGACTATCTAGCAGTGAAAGGTGGCGGGCGGCGCCGGGATATAGCTTGTGGTGGCCGAGAGCGCGGGGGGTGGGAGGCGAGTCGGGGAAGAAAAACTTGACTTTTCACCTGACGGCGTGGGCCAGCCGCGCTTTTCCCTTGCGCCGGGTTCGACTTGCGGCCGCTGGGCGGAAAAAGGGCCGAACCAGCACTTTTCTGTCGTCCTGGGGGCGCGACTGGGGCGTTTGTTGGCGCCGGCACCGAAAAAATCGCTTAGGGGGGCCTGTTGGGGGCGCGGCTGGAGATGCTCTAAGCCGGAAGCCCAACAGATATTTCGCGCCTCCGCTACCTGGGACATTGGGGACAGTCGTACCTGTAAATTTTGGATTGACCACTCGCTTCATGGCACCTCCGTTGCCGAGATTGCACTCACGCTCACCACCCTTGTGCCCCGCCGGTGGTGCAAGCAGCGCCTTGTCACCGAGGCCATGGACTCCCAGGCATGGATCCTGGGTCTTGCTAGCACTCTTGGACACGAGGCCACAGTGCAGTACGTTCATATGGCGGCGGCTCCACGGCATCACTCTCTCTACAACTGCCCCAGACTCAATTCGTTAGCGCTGGACAACAAACGGCATCTACTCCACGCGTTCTTGCTACCGCGCGTTATTCAACTCATTGACCATTGTGCCGTGCTGGCAACTAAGCCGGGGCGATGGACTACAAACGGCATCTACTCCGCACGTTCCTGGTACCGCGCGTTGTTCAACTGATCGACCATTGTGCTGTGCTGGCAACTAAGCCGAGGATCGTGGGCGCCTCTAAGCATCAAGGTCTTCTTGTGGCTCGTGGAACTCGACTGTTGCTGGACGGCTGCAGGCCTGGCCCGACGAGGATTGCGTCACCCCCCCGCTTGCGTCCTCTATGACCAATGTGACGAGACCATCAATCACCTGCTCATCAGCTGCGTCTTCTCTCAAAGTGTCTGGAATGAGATCATGCACTGGTGTCACATCCCAGCATCGCCTCTGGACGCATCCACTTAATTATGTGCCTGGTGGCCTACCACGGCTGTACTTGCACCCGCGTCCATGCACAAGGGGCTAGGGTATCTGGTAGCCCTAGTCTCATGGTGCATATGGAAGCACCGGAACTCCTACATCTTCGATTGCGTCCCACACCATCATTGGCCAGCTCACCCAACGGATACGCGACGAGGCCCGGGCATTGGCCCGTGCAAGAGCAACGGGACTGAACATGATATGAGCGACATGTAATTGGAGAC
>NC_041387.1:2706871-2707762 GCF_002162155.2 Triticum dicoccoides
GTCTAAATATTGCTGTTTGCTCCCACACCACTGAACTCCACATTGCACTGGTACTGCAAAACATACAACCCTGCTGCTTGGCCTTCATACCAGATTGACACCGAAAATTGCAGCTTAAACTCAATTGAAGCTTCTATCTCTTGTGATTGCTGCTCGCTCTGGTTGGATGTAGAAGTAAGGTGTCTTTAGGCATAGCTGGGTGTAGCTAGAAAGATGATGCTGAGTGCATAGATCCCATAGAACTGCAACGCAACGGAAATGCTAGTTCAAACTACATACTCTCCATATGAAGGGTTCCTCGCTGAAATGGTGCAGATTGCTAATGAGTGTCTTCTGTATTACTAGTGTCACCATCAATGAGAATGTTGATAAGTACTTCCAGATTAAAACGGCTTCTGCCAAGGGGACCCCTGGGAATGTATCCGGTGCACTTGGACTTGTGGTGCTACCAGTGCACGGGATGCCATAGAATACTCAAAAAAATATGAAAAAATTCTAGCATGTTGACACAACATCAACGTATGATGTAAAAAAAAATTGTATAAAATTTGAAATATTTTTTGAGATACAAAAATGATAAATTTGACATCAGTATGATAATGGGCCAAATCTAAAGCCCATGTTATGTTATGTACATTCAGTGTTGAAATTTGTCATTTTTGTTTTTTGAGTTATGTTTAGAATTTTGACTTGAAATTTTGTGAGAACCTACATTGATGTTGTGTGAGTGTGTTCAATTTTTTCAGAATTTTTTGAACATTTTAAAAGCACAATGTGAGTTCGGTGCACCGGTAGCACCACAAGCTCCGGTGCACTAGATATTTTTCCAGGGACCCCTACCCCCTATTTCGTTTAACATTGTGGTAGACATGCTTGCTATAGTTGTCAAAC
>NC_041387.1:2707772-2710006 GCF_002162155.2 Triticum dicoccoides
TAGGGGGGCCTGTTGGGGGCGCGGCTGGAGATGCTCTAAGCCGGAAGCCCAACAGATATTTCGCGCCTCCGCTACCTGGGACATTGGGGACAGTCGTACCTGTAAATTTTGGATTGACCACTCGCTTCATGGCACCTCCGTTGCCGAGATTGCACTCACGCTCACCACCCTTGTGCCCCGCCGGTGGTGCAAGCAGCGCCTTGTCACCGAGGCCATGGACTCCCAGGCATGGATCCTGGGTCTTGCTAGCACTCTTGGACACGAGGCCACAGTGCAGTACGTTCATATGGCGGCGGCTCCACGGCATCACTCTCTCTACAACTGCCCCAGACTCAATTCGTTAGCGCTGGACAACAAACGGCATCTACTCCACGCGTTCTTGCTACCGCGCGTTATTCAACTCATTGACCATTGTGCCGTGCTGGCAACTAAGCCGGGGCGATGGACTACAAACGGCATCTACTCCGCACGTTCCTGGTACCGCGCGTTGTTCAACTGATCGACCATTGTGCTGTGCTGGCAACTAAGCCGAGGATCGTGGGCGCCTCTAAGCATCAAGGTCTTCTTGTGGCTCGTGGAACTCGACTGTTGCTGGACGGCTGCAGGCCTGGCCCGACGAGGATTGCGTCACCCCCCCGCTTGCGTCCTCTATGACCAATGTGACGAGACCATCAATCACCTGCTCATCAGCTGCGTCTTCTCTCAAAGTGTCTGGAATGAGATCATGCACTGGTGTCACATCCCAGCATCGCCTCTGGACGCATCCACTTAATTATGTGCCTGGTGGCCTACCACGGCTGTACTTGCACCCGCGTCCATGCACAAGGGGCTAGGGTATCTGGTAGCCCTAGTCTCATGGTGCATATGGAAGCACCGGAACTCCTACATCTTCGATTGCGTCCCACACCATCATTGGCCAGCTCACCCAACGGATACGCGACGAGGCCCGGGCATTGGCCCGTGCAAGAGCAACGGGACTGAACATGATATGAGCGACATGTAATTGGAGACTGAGGGAGTATATATTAGAATAGCATAATACATTAGTGGCCACGCATGAATTGCATAATCTACTTGAAGTGATGAAGTCAACACGTACGCGAAGGTGCATACATAATCTTGCTTGTGGTACGTGTGCATGGATCAAGAGTTAATTGTATAATCCTATCGAAGTCAACTGCGAACACTCAACATGCATTGTCCGTGATTACCGTATTATAGTTCTAGAAACAAAGCTAAGATAGTACATAAGCCTGCACAATTACCAAATGAAAAAGACATCGGGATCTTGTACCGTACAGTGGGGGTTGGGCCCTCATCCTGATTTCTATCCAATCAAGAGATCCCACCTAAGCTATCCCGTAAAACTTCCCCGTGTGTATAGCATTGGTCGTACATTTATTGCACACTGACCTTGACGATAAAATACTTTCTCCTCTTTTGAGTTTTATAGAGTGAGGTGAGACACTTCAAAGATACGTTTAGTAGAAAATATTGTAATAACAACTTTCTCAACTGGCTGATAGTTATGCGCCTCAAATTGCATTTTTCCACTGGCAAAACATTACAATAGTAATGTGCCATTTGAACGATATATACGCTGCTACACTGTATAGTATATAAGCTTCGTACAGTGTAATCAAGGGGACATGTGATCAAGTGAATGATTCGATTTTGGCTGAATCCACTTGAAGTGATGAAGTCAGCGTTTACGCAAAGGTTCATACATACTCCGTGGTTAAGTGACTTTGCGATAAAAAGAGAATCGCCCTGCTCTCATCAGGGCACCATGCATTCTCACTTCTCGACACCCATCATTCTCCCTAGCTAGCTAGCCTAGCCACTAGCTCCCTCATCCGACGAACAATGGATGTATCTGCGCTCAAGACGGCGGCCATCAGCGCCATGCTGGTCATCCGCCTTTCTACCACGGGGCAGCCAGCAATGGCCGGCATAACTGACGGGCTAGCTTGCCCTAGTGCCAATACGCCATGCCGTGATCGATGCAGACTTACGTGCAACTTCTATGCCGGGGTGATGTGCAACCCTATCTGCACCCTCACGCCGCCGGCGCTGGGTGCGTTGGACAAGGCCTGCGTGGACCAGGCCATCGTCCCGTGCATGAACGCCTGCAAGAACTTGTGTGACGCCCTCGCGGTTCCGACGACTCCTTGATTGCCGCCCGGCGGCAGTACGCCATTGCCGGCCATGCATGCATGTATTGACCATCACAC
>NC_041387.1:2712365-2720252 GCF_002162155.2 Triticum dicoccoides
CCCTGGGGCGAGCCGGCGATTCGTTCGGCGCTGGGGGCGGTTTTGCGCCCAGTCGTCGGCCCCCGTCGCCGATGTTGGCCCACTTTTGAAGCCCCATTTCGGCGAAAAGGGCCCATATGGGCGAGAATAGGCCCATATTCGGCATGGTTCGCCCTGGCTCGGCGTTCAACTATCAACATAAATATTTTTTTAATCACATATTTCATCACAGAAAAATCAAATGCTTCAACAAAATAGTACAACAACAAATAGTTCAATACAAATTATATAGTTCAACAAATAAAAACTCAAATTTCATCACACGTCACGACCGGTGTCGTCCTTGAGCCTCCATAGGTGCTCTATCAGATCATGCTGCAGTTGATGATGCACCTGTGGGTCTCGGATCTCCTGACGCATACTGAGGTAGGCAGTCCAGGTTGCCGGTAGCTGGTGATCAACTTGGGCAAGAGGACCTTGCCTGTGGTATGGTTCAGTGTCAAACATTGGCTCTTCCTTCTCGCTCTCAATGATCATGTTGTGCAAGATGACACAACAGGTCATGATCTCCCACATTTGATCTTTTGACCAGGTCTGAGCGGCGTAGAGCATGCAGTAGCCTTCGAGACGATGCCGGTTCTTTGCTTTCACCCGCCCCGGCGCCGAGCCACCTCGCCGCGGCTTTTCATTGCTCGCCAGCAGCTGGGCGAGGGCGGTGAGCACCATGAGATGCTCTTCTTCCTGGACGTCGTCCTCGGCTTCCTCCTCCAATAGCGTGGCGAGCGCTTCCTCGTCATCCGAGTCCATTGCCGAGGCAGGCAATTCACCGAACACCTTGCGCCCAGTGGGTGTGCACCCGTCGTTAAACTGCCCCTCCGCGGCCGGAAATGCCCAGCTGCTATCGGAGGGGCTGCCTCAGCGAACCTCTGCTACCTCTGCTATTTTTTCCGGCGGGGAATGACTATCTAGCAGTGAAAGGTGGCGGGCGGCGCCGGGATATAGCTTGTGGTGGCCGAGAGCGCGGGGGGTGGGAGGCGAGTCGGGGAAGAAAAACTTGACTTTTCACCTGACGGCGTGGGCCAGCCGCGCTTTTCCCTTGCGCCGGGTTCGACTTGCGGCCGCCGGGCGGAAAAAGGGCCGAACCGGCACTTTTCTGTCGTCCTGGGGGCGCGACTGGGGCGTTTGTTGGCGCCGGCACCGAAAAAATCGCCTAGGGGGGCCTGTTGGGGGCGCGGCTGGAGATGCTCTAAGCCGGAAGCCCAACAGATATTTCGCGCCTCCGCTACCTGGGACATTGGGGACAGTCGTACCTGTAAATTTTGGATTGACCACTCGCTTCATGGCACCTCCGTTGCCGAGATTGCACTCACGCTCACCACCCTTGTGCCCCGCCGGTGGTGCAAGCAGCGCCTTGTCACCGAGGCCATGGACTCCCAGGCATGGATCCTGGGTCTTGCTAGCACTCTTGGACACGAGGCCACAGTGCAGTACGTTCATATGGCGGCGGCTCCACGGCATCACTCTCTCTACAACTGCCCCAGACTCAATTCGTTAGCGCTGGACAACAAACGGCATCTACTCCACGCGTTCTTGCTACCGCGCGTTATTCAACTCATTGACCATTGTGCCGTGCTGGCAACTAAGCCGGGGCGATGGACTACAAACGGCATCTACTCCGCACGTTCCTGGTACCGCGCGTTGTTCAACTGATCGACCATTGTGCTGTGCTGGCAACTAAGCCGAGGATCGTGGGCGCCTCTAAGCATCAAGGTCTTCTTGTGGCTCGTGGAACTCGACTGTTGCTGGACGGCTGCAGGCCTGGCCCGACGAGGATTGCGTCACCCCCCCGCTTGCGTCCTCTATGACCAATGTGACGAGACCATCAATCACCTGCTCATCAGCTGCGTCTTCTCTCAAAGTGTCTGGAATGAGATCATGCACTGGTGTCACATCCCAGCATCGCCTCTGGACGCATCCACTTAATTATGTGCCTGGTGGCCTACCACGGCTGTACTTGCACCCGCGTCCATGCACAAGGGGCTAGGGTATCTGGTAGCCCTAGTCTCATGGTGCATATGGAAGCACCGGAACTCCTACATCTTCGATTGCGTCCCACACCATCATTGGCCAGCTCACCCAACGGATACGCGACGAGGCCCGGGCATTGGCCCGTGCAAGAGCAACGGGACTGAACATGATATGAGCGACATGTAATTGGAGACGGAGGGAGTATATATTAGAATAGCATAATACATTAGTGGCCACGCATGAATTGCATAATCTACTTGAAGTGATGAAGTCAACACGTACGCAAAGGTGCATACATAATCTTGCTTGTGGTACGTGTGCATGGATCAAGAGTTAATTGTATAATCCTATCGAAGTCAACTGCGAACACTCAACATGCATTGTCCGTGATTACCGTATTATAGTTCTAGAAACAAAGCTAAGATAGTACATAAGCCTGCACAATTACCAAATGAAAAAGACATCGGGATCTTGTACCGTACAGTGGGGGTTGGGCCCTCATCCTGATTTCTATCCAATCAAGAGATCCCACCTAAGCTATCCCGTAAAACTTCCCCGTGTGTATAGCATTGGTCGTACATTTATTGCACACTGACCTTGACGATAAAATACTTTCTCCTCTTTTGAGTTTTATAGAGTGAGGTGAGACACTTCAAAGATACGTTTAGTAGAAAATATTGTAATAACAACTTTCTCAACTGGCTGATAGTTATGCGCCTCAAATTGCATTTTTCCACTGGCAAAACATTACAATAGTAATGTGCCATTTGAACGATATATACGCTGCTACACTGTATAGTATATAAGCTTCGTACAGTGTAATCAAGGGGACATGTGATCAAGTGAATGATTCGATTTTGGCTGAATCCACTTGAAGTGATGAAGTCAGCGTTTACGCAAAGGTTCATACATACTCCGTGGTTAAGTGACTTTGCGATAAAAAGAGAATCGCCCTGCTCTCATCAGGGCACCATGCATTCTCACTTCTCGACACCCATCATTCTCCCTAGCTAGCTAGCCTAGCCACTAGCTCCCTCATCCGACGAACAATGGATGTATCTGCGCTCAAGACGGCGGCCATCAGCGCCATGCTGGTCATCCGCCTTTCTACCACGGGGCAGCCAGCAATGGCCGGCATAACTGACGGGCTAGCTTGCCCTAGTGCCAATACGCCATGCCGTGATCGATGCAGACTTACGTGCAACTTCTATGCCGGGGTGATGTGCAACCCTATCTGCACCCTCACGCCGCCGGCGCTGGGTGCGTTGGACAAGGCCTGCGTGGACCAGGCCATCGTCCCGTGCATGAACGCCTGCAAGAACTTGTGTGACGCCCTCGCGGTTCCGACGACTCCTTGATTGCCGCCCGGCGGCAGTACGCCATTGCCGGCCATGCATGCATGTATTGACCATCACACATGCAGCGAACGCGATGGATGTACGTGTGTTGGTAACTTTACATGCATGCTCTTGTTTCCTTTCCTTCCACAATTATTAGTTTCTGTCACTCATCACTTGTTGTCTATCCTTGCATGGATTGACAATGGTGCTACCTGTACTGTCATGTTACTCTATGTTTTACTACTACTGGTACAAGTAGTTAGTGCCGTGTCGGGCCATGCGTCGCAAAGGTGTAAGAAAATAATATTACAGCATTGAAAATAAAGTCAATCATTTGGCCAGTGAGCTCGATCTCTTTCCCTCTTCTTTCATTTGGCTTGGCAACATCGGTTGCCTCGGGTAATGTCCACATCCATGGGAAGGAGAGATGAATTACAGAGCACGTGAGTAAAATCATAGAGTAGAGTAGAGTAGTAGCCACGTGTGTGTCTTTGATATGTTATGTCCATGGAGCTGAGCAATCGGCCGACTAGTTCCAAAAAATTATCGAACAAACCTGACAGTTTTCCATTTTCTTCTATAACAAATGACTCAATAATTCTTGCCAGGATTCCTGTTTTACCACTAAAATCATGGTGCTGCATATCCTTTATAGATGGTACTCCTTTATATATCCGTTGGAGTACCAGCTCAGGTTATCCTATAGACCGAGACAATTCGACTGCTTAAATTGTTTTTAGGGTAGCGTAAACAGTGAAGCATATTATTCACACTTTATTTGAGTTTGGTAGTAATTTTATTTGTTCGTTCATTTATAATTGAACGAATTTGACACAACAGAAAGGTATAGGTAAGGCAAATTAATTCCTTCTTACATTTGTTTGACACGGCGGCATGTGAGATCTCACATGCTCGGTGCACTATATTTAACTAGGAGATACGCACCAGTGCTCTATAAACATTCATTACATGTCATCCCATTACATTATGGTATACAACATAGTCACGGTCTAAATATTGCTGTTTGCTCCCACACCACTGAACTCCACATTGCACTGGTACTGCAAAACATACAACCCTGCTGCTTGGCCTTCATACCAGATTGACACCGAAAATTGCAGCTTAAACTCAATTGAAGCTTCTATCTCTTGTGATTGCTGCTCGCTCTGGTTGGATGTAGAAGTAAGGTGTCTTTAGGCATAGCTGGGTGTAGCTAGAAAGATGATGCTGAGTGCATAGATCCCATAGAACTGCAACGCAACGGAAATGCTAGTTCAAACTACATACTCTCCATATGAAGGGTTCCTCGCTGAAATGGTGCAGATTGCTAATGAGTGTCTTCTGTATTACTAGTGTCACCATCAATGAGAACGTTGATAAGTACTTCCAGAATTAAAACGGCTTCTGCCTAGGGGACCCCTGGGAATGTATCCGGTGCACTTGGACTTGTGGTGCTACCAGTGCACGGGATGCCATAGAATACTCAAAAAAATATGAAAAAATTCTAGCATGTTGACACAACATCAACGTATGATGTAAAAAAAATTGTATAAAATTTGAAATATTTTTTGAGATACAAAAATGATAAATTTGACATCAGTATGATAATGGGCCAAATCTAAAGCCCATGTTATGTTATGTACATTCAGTGTTGAAATTTGTCATTTTTGTTTTTTGAGTTATGTTTAGAATTTTGACTTGAAATTTTGTGAGAACCTACATTGATGTTGTGTGAGTGTGTTCAATTTTTTCAGAATTTTTTGAACATTTTAAAAGCACAATGTGAGTTCGGTGCACCGGTAGCACCACAAGCTCCGGTGCACTAGATATTTTTCCAGGGACCCCTACCCCCTATTTCGTTTAACATTGTGGTAGACATGCTTGCTATAGTTGTCAAACGTTTAAAGTGGACCGACAAATTAGCGGGTTGATTCCACATTTAGTAGAAGACGTCTTGTCTTCTCCACAATATGCAAAAGACACCACATTATTTATGGATCACGACTTGGTTAAAGCAAAAAACATCAAGCTTTTGTTATCTGCTTTTGAGGAGCATTCCGGTCTCACAATAAATATCCATAAGAGTGGAATTTTTTGCTTCAATGAGGTACTAGACTCGGCATATGAGTATCTTGACATTTTCGTTATCAGCGACTCACTATCGCAGAGTTCAAATAAGTGAAAAAGCGACTAGAGAAACGACTTGCCGGTTGGAGGGAAAACTCCTGTCATATGGGGAGCGTTTGACTTTAATTAATTCCGTTCTGCCCGACATGGTTCTGTACATGTTGTACTCTTTCACTTACCGAAAAGGGTACTACGGAGGCTGGATAACGAACCATGTTTTACCAGGGTGATAATGAAACTATGATATATTGATTAGCCTCGTCAAACGTGTTATCCTGCCCCAAACATAGGGTGGTATAGAAATGCAGAATCTCGACACTGGTAACATTTCCTTCCAGATAAATCTCTTAACTCCTCAATGAGAACAATGTATGGCAGGAAATTATTCATAATAAGTATGTTGGTTCCAAAACCATTTTTGGACTCCATTAGAAACGAACTCCCATTTTTGGTATGGCCTAATTAAGGCCAAAATAACCCCTTTCCAATTTTATTCCAAGATGGGTAATTGTTCTCGTGATGACTACTAATTAGGCTATTTAAATATTGATTTCAATTGGCAGATCTATGTAGAAATATGTACCGTCCCCTGCGCCACATGCGTCCTCCATGAGACCCACCACTAGTAGAAAATGGGCCAATGGTCCAGGACGGTCCAGCCCATTAGTCCCGGTTCAATCCAGAACCAGGACCAATGGGGGCATTGGACCCGGTTCGTGAGCCCCAGGGGCCGGCCGGGCCACGTGGGCCATTGGTCCCGGTTCGTCTGGACCTATTGGTCCCAGTTGGTGGGACGAACGGGGACCAATGGACCTCGCTCCTGGCCCACCATCATTGGTCCCGGTTGGTGGCTTGAACCGGGACCAAAGGCTTCCCTTTAGTCCCGGTTCATGCCACCAACCGGGACTAAAGGGTTGGTCCTCGTTGCGGCCAGAGTTTAGTCCCACCTCGCCAACCGAAAGGGAATCAGACCGGTTTATAAGCCCCTCCCTCTCTGCCTTCTTGAGCTCCTCTAAAAATGAAAATAGATGCCCTTATATAGGGAATTTAGCCTAAATTCATATGAATTTCTCTTGAAATTTGTTATGAATTTAAGTTGAATTTCCTCCATAAGCGCATCTATGCTCATTTCTGAGTAGTTTTTTATATAGTTTTTTTCTTTTCTGCTATATAGTTTTTTATATAGTTTTTTTCTTTTCTACTATATTTATATTTTCTTTTTATTTCTGAGTTGTAATAAGCCATTAAAATTAAGCATATATGCTCCTTTTTTAGTACAGTTAGTCACAACTATTTTTTGCTTCTATTCAATTCTGAGTAGTTTTCTATACAGTTTTTTTCCTTTTTGCTATATTTATTTTTTTCTTTTTATTTCTGATTTGTAATAAGTCATTAAAAATAAGCATATATGCTCCTTTTTTAGTATAGTTAATCACAACTATTTTTTGCTTCTATTTATTTCTGAGTAGTTTTCTATATAGTTTTTTTTATATTCTGCTATATTTATTTTTTCTGTTTATTTCTGAGTTGTAATAGGTCACTAAAAATAAGCATCTATGCTCCTTTTTTAGTAAAGTTAATAACAACTATTTTTCCTTCTATTCATTTCTGAGTAGTTTTTTATATAGTTTTTTTTCTTTTCTGCTATATTTATTTTTTAATTTTTATTTTTGAGTTGTAATAAGTCATTAAAAATAAGCATATATGCTCCTTTTTTAGTACAGTTAATCACAACTATTAAAAATAAGTCATTAAAAATAAAAAAGAGGCGCAATGCTCGTTAATTTGTTTCAAGCCTTTCGGAATAGTGTCAACTGCACTGCACATAGCTCTGTGCAGTCTACCCTATTCCTCAAGGCTTGAAGCTAACCAACGTGCAGGAGCATTGAGCCTCTTCGTCATCGTCTCTGCACTCAGGGCTTATAAACAGCTGCGAGTGCCTCTCGCTTGGCGAGGTGGGACTAAAAAAACAGCTGCAGGAAGAATCAACAAAAAAACAGCTGCAGAAAATAAAAAAGTAATTACACAGGTCCATTGGTACCGGTTGGTGGCACCAACCGGTACCAATGCCACTCTTTGGTCTCGGTTGGTTGAACCAACCGGGACCAATGCCACTCTTTAGTCCCGGTTGGAGCCACCAACCGGGACCAAAGGTCTTCATTTCCCGCCCTTTGGGCTGCTGAAAAGAGGCCGTTGGTCCCGGTTGGCGGCATCAACCGGGACTAAAGGAAGCATTGGTCCCGGTTTGTGCCACGAACCAGGACCAATGCCTTTGCTATATATACAGCACTTAGCGCGTCGTCCTCCTCTCCCGACTTCGATCTCTCCGGCCTCTCCTCCTCTCCCATCGCCGTGTCCCCTGCCGCCACCTTGCTGGCGCCGCCCCGCCCCGGCGTCGTCGCCGCCCCGCCCC
>NC_041387.1:2721156-2723720 GCF_002162155.2 Triticum dicoccoides
TTATGTTAGATTTTTTATGTTAGACTTATTTTCTGTTAGATTTGTTCATATTGTGTAATTTAGATCTTTTTGTTAGATTAGATGTAGTAATTTAGATATGTATTATATTATGTTAGATTGTGTAATTAATTTGTTCATATTATTTTTAATAGATTTTTTTGGTGATATTTTGATTGTGTAATTAATTTTGTTCATAGAATTTTAATGATATTTTTGTTCATAGTATTTAGAAAAAGGAAAAAAATAAGAAGTAGTTTATATATAGTTGAACTAGCTACTTTATTTATTTATAGTAAGTAATTAATTAGTAGTTGAACTAGATAGTTGATTTAATTAATAAAACTACTTTATTTAACTATATATAGAAGTAGTTCCCGCATCGACGTCGGCGATGCCTATCCCGCATCCTCGTCGTCGTCGACTCGGCGGTGGAGGCTTGCTTAATGAGGGCCATGTTCGGGACTGGGCTCCGCCGGGCTGGTATTGGGAGGTGCTACCTTCCGGGGGACATAGGTTGGTGAGGAGGCATCCCGTTGTTGACATGATCCTTGTTTGGTGGCGGTCGCGTGGGCCAGTGACGGTGCCGAGGCTTCCGGACACCGCGGAGGTGGTACGTCACCGTGTCAGCGAGGAGGACGAGCACGTCCGTCGCTACATGGTTGCATTGGAGGGCAGGTTCGACAATACCTGGCAGGTTCTTCTGGGATCTCACTGGAGCTATGATCCTGTGATGGTTCCTTATCTTTGGGTGTCCACCGCCCGCGTTGATACCCGTCGGGCGCTACGGTTCTAGTTGTATTAGTGATAATATTAGTGTTGGAAATATGCCCTAGAGGCAATAATAAAAGGATTGTTATATTTCAATGTTCATGATAATTGTCTTTTGTTCATGCTATAACTGTATTATCCGGAAATCGTAATACACGTGTGAACACTTAGACCCAATGAGTCCCTAGTGAGCCTCTAGTTGACTAGCTCGTTATGATCAATAGATAGTCATGGTTTCCTGACTATGGACATAGGATGTCGTTGATAACGGGATCACATCATTAGGAGAATGATGTGATGGACAAGACCCAATCATAAGCATAGCATAAAAGATCGTATAGTTCGTTTGCTAGAAGCTTTGCCAATGTCAAGTATCTA
Organism: Triticum dicoccoides; assembly: GCF_002162155.2. Lineage (NCBI taxonomy): Eukaryota > Viridiplantae > Streptophyta > Magnoliopsida > Poales > Poaceae > Triticum > Triticum dicoccoides. Next base: position 2,722,303 of record NC_041387.1, read on the forward strand.
TTCCTTCGACCATGAGATCGTGTAACTCCCGGTTACCGTAGGAGTGCCTTGGGTGTATCAAACGTCACAACGTAACTGGGTGACTATAAAGGTGCATTACAGGTATCTCCGAAAGTATCTGTTGGGTTGACGCGGATCGAGACTGGGATTTGTCACTCCGTATAACGGAGAGGTATCTCTGGGCCCACTCGGTAATGCATCATCATAATGAGCTCAATGTGACCAAGGTGTTGGCCACGGGATCATGCATTACGGTACGAGTAAAGTGACTTGCCGGGTAACGAGACTGAACAAGGTATTGGGATACCGACGATCGAGTCTCGGGCAAGTAACGTACCGATTGACAAAGGGAATTGTATACAGGGTTTGATCGAATCCTCGACATCGTGGTTCAACCGATGAAATCATCGAGGAGCATGTGGGAGCCAACATGGATATCCAGACCCCGCTGTTGGTTATTGCCCGAGAGTCGTCTCGGTCATGTCTGCGTGTCTCCCGAACCCGTAGGGTCTACACACTTAAGGTTCGGTGACGCTAGGGTTAGTAGGAAGTCAAGTATGTGACTACCGAATGATGTTCGGAGTCCCGGATGAGATCCCGGACGTCACGAGGAGTTCCGGAATGGTCCGGAGGTAAAGATTTATATATGGGAAGTCCTGTTTCGGGCATCGGGACAAGTTTCGGGGTTATCGGTATCGTACCGGGACCACCGGAGGGGTCCCGGGGGCCCACCGGGTGGGGCCACCTGCCCCGGGGGGCCACATGGGCTGTAGGGGGTGCGCCTTGGCCTGCATGGGCCAAGGGCACCAGCCCCACATAGGCCCATGCGCCTAGGGTTCAAGGGGACAAGAGTCCTAGGAGGGGAAGGCACCTCCTAGGTGCCTTGGGGGGGAGGGAAACCCCCCTTGGCCGCCGCCCCCTAGGAGATTGGATCTCCTAGGGCCGGCCACCCCCCCTTGGCCCTCCTATATATAGTGGGGGAGAGGAGGGACCTCATAACCTTGAGTCCTTGGCCTTTGGTTGCCTCCTTCTCCCTCCCCAACACCTCTCCTCCTCCGTTGTGTGCTCAGCGAAGCCCTGTCGGAGTACTGCTTCTCCACCATCACCACGCCGTCGTGCTGCCGGTGGAGCTGTCTTCCTCAACCTCTCCTTCTCCCTTGCTGGATCAAGAAGGAGGAGACGTCGCTCGTCCCGTACGTGTGTTGAACACGGAGGTGCTGTCCGTTCAGCACTTGGCATCGGTGATCTGAATCACGTTCGAGTACGACTCCATCATCACCTTGCAAGCTTCCGCACGCGATCTACAAGTGGTATGTAGATGCAAACTCTCTCCCATGACTCGTTGCTTAGATGAACTCATAGATGGATCTTGGTGAAGCCGTAGGAAAAATTTTAATTTTCTGCAACGTTCCCCAACA
>NC_041387.1:2723730-2724405 GCF_002162155.2 Triticum dicoccoides
TAGCGCGTCGTCCTCCTCTCCCGACTTCGATCTCTCCGGCCTCTCCTCCTCTCCCATCGCCGTGTCCCCTGCCGCCACCTTGCTGGCGCCGCCCCGCCCCGGCGTCGTCGCCGCCCCGCCCCGCCGCGACACGACGCCGTCGCCGCCCCGCGCCGCCCCGGCCGCCCCGCCCCGGCCCGCGCGCCGTCGCCGCCCGCCCTGCAGCCGCCCCGACCAACGTCGCCGCCACGGCCCGCGTCGCCTCGACGCTGTCGCCGCCCCACGCCGCACCTCGCCATCACCGTTGCCGTCACCGGCCGTGAGCAACTTTTTTTTATTTTTGTTAGATTTGTTTTTAGATATTTTTTTGTAGTTCATAGATTTTTTTGTTAGATTAGATGTGTAGTAATTTCGATATGTAGTTCATATTTTGTAATTTATATTGTGTAATTAATTTGTTCATATTATGTTAGATTTTTTTTCTGTTAATAGATTTTTTATGTTAGATTCTTTACGTTAGATTTTTTTTCTGTTGAATTTGTTCATATTGTGTAATTTAGATCTTTTTGGTAGATTATATGTGTAGAAATTTAGATATGTATTATATTATGTTAGATTTTTTTCTGTTAATAGATTTTTTATGTTAGATTTTTTATGTTAGACTTATTTTCTGTTAGATTTGTTCATATTGTGTAA
>NC_041387.1:2724415-2734868 GCF_002162155.2 Triticum dicoccoides
TGTTGGAAATATGCCCTAGAGGCAATAATAAAAGGATTGTTATATTTCAATGTTCATGATAATTGTCTTTTGTTCATGCTATAACTGTATTATCCGGAAATCGTAATACACGTGTGAACACTTAGACCCAATGAGTCCCTAGTGAGCCTCTAGTTGACTAGCTCGTTATGATCAATAGATAGTCATGGTTTCCTGACTATGGACATAGGATGTCGTTGATAACGGGATCACATCATTAGGAGAATGATGTGATGGACAAGACCCAATCATAAGCATAGCATAAAAGATCGTATAGTTCGTTTGCTAGAAGCTTTGCCAATGTCAAGTATCTATTCCTTCGACCATGAGATCGTGTAACTCCCGGTTACCGTAGGAGTGCCTTGGGTGTATCAAACGTCACAACGTAACTGGGTGACTATAAAGGTGCATTACAGGTATCTCCGAAAGTATCTGTTGGGTTGACGCGGATCGAGACTGGGATTTGTCACTCCGTATAACGGAGAGGTATCTCTGGGCCCACTCGGTAATGCATCATCATAATGAGCTCAATGTGACCAAGGTGTTGGCCACGGGATCATGCATTACGGTACGAGTAAAGTGACTTGCCGGGTAACGAGACTGAACAAGGTATTGGGATACCGACGATCGAGTCTCGGGCAAGTAACGTACCGATTGACAAAGGGAATTGTATACAGGGTTTGATCGAATCCTCGACATCGTGGTTCAACCGATGAAATCATCGAGGAGCATGTGGGAGCCAACATGGATATCCAGACCCCGCTGTTGGTTATTGCCCGAGAGTCGTCTCGGTCATGTCTGCGTGTCTCCCGAACCCGTAGGGTCTACACACTTAAGGTTCGGTGACGCTAGGGTTAGTAGGAAGTCAAGTATGTGACTACCGAATGATGTTCGGAGTCCCGGATGAGATCCCGGACGTCACGAGGAGTTCCGGAATGGTCCGGAGGTAAAGATTTATATATGGGAAGTCCTGTTTCGGGCATCGGGACAAGTTTCGGGGTTATCGGTATCGTACCGGGACCACCGGAGGGGTCCCGGGGGCCCACCGGGTGGGGCCACCTGCCCCGGGGGGCCACATGGGCTGTAGGGGGTGCGCCTTGGCCTGCATGGGCCAAGGGCACCAGCCCCACATAGGCCCATGCGCCTAGGGTTCAAGGGGACAAGAGTCCTAGGAGGGGAAGGCACCTCCTAGGTGCCTTGGGGGGGAGGGAAACCCCCCTTGGCCGCCGCCCCCTAGGAGATTGGATCTCCTAGGGCCGGCCACCCCCCCTTGGCCCTCCTATATATAGTGGGGGAGAGGAGGGACCTCATAACCTTGAGTCCTTGGCCTTTGGTTGCCTCCTTCTCCCTCCCCAACACCTCTCCTCCTCCGTTGTGTGCTCAGCGAAGCCCTGTCGGAGTACTGCTTCTCCACCATCACCACGCCGTCGTGCTGCCGGTGGAGCTGTCTTCCTCAACCTCTCCTTCTCCCTTGCTGGATCAAGAAGGAGGAGACGTCGCTCGTCCCGTACGTGTGTTGAACACGGAGGTGCTGTCCGTTCAGCACTTGGCATCGGTGATCTGAATCACGTTCGAGTACGACTCCATCATCACCTTGCAAGCTTCCGCACGCGATCTACAAGTGGTATGTAGATGCAAACTCTCTCCCATGACTCGTTGCTTAGATGAACTCATAGATGGATCTTGGTGAAGCCGTAGGAAAAATTTTAATTTTCTGCAACGTTCCCCAACAGTGGTATCAGAGCTAGGTCTATGCGTAGTTCTCTAATGCACGAGTAGAACACAATTTGTTGTGGGCGTTGATCTTGTCATCTTACTTGCCTCTACTAGTCTTTTCTTGCTCAACGGTATTGTGGGATGAAGCGGCCCGGACCAACCTTACACGTACGCTTACGTGAGACCGGTTCCACCGACTGACATGCACTAGTTGCATAAGGTGGCTGGCGGGTGTCTGTCTCTCCCACTTTAGTTGGAGCGGAATCGATGAACAAGGCCCTTATGAAGGGTAAATAGAAGTTGACAAAATCACGTTGTGGTGATTCGTAGGTAAGAAAACATTCTTGCTAGAACCCAATCGCAGCCACGTAAAAGATGCAACAACAACTAGAGAACGTCTAACTTGTTTTTGCAGCGATTGATCATGTGATGTGATATGGCCAGAAGTTGTGATGAATGTTGAATTGTGATGTATGAGATCATGTTCTTGTAATAGGATTCACGACTTGCATGTCGATGAGTATGACAACCGGCAGGAGCCATAGGAGTTGTCTTTATTTTTTTGTATGACCTGCGTGTCATTGAAGAACGCCATGTAAACTACTTTACTTCATTACTAAACGCGTTAGTCATAGAAGTAGAAGTAGTCGTTGGCGTGACAACTTCATGAAGACACGATGATGGAGATCATGATGATGGAGATCATGGTGTCAAGCCGGTGACAAGATGATCATGGAGCCCCGAAGATGGAGATCAATGGAGCTTGATGATATTGGCCATATCATGTCACAACCATATAATTGCATGTGATGTTTATTATGTTTATGCATCTTGTTTACTTAGGACGACGGTAGTAAATAAGATGATCCCTTACAAAATTTCAAGAAGTGTTCTCCCCTAACTGTGCACCGTTGCTACAGTTCGTCGTTTCTAAGCACCACGTGATGATCGGGTGTGATGGATCCTTACGTTCACATACAACGGGTGTAAGACAGTTTTACACAGCGAAAACACTTAGGGTTAACTTGACGAGCCTAGCATGTGCAGACATGGCCTCGGAACACGGAGACCGAAAGGTCGAACACGAGTCGTATGGAAGATACGATCAACATAAAGATGTTCACCGACGATGACTAGTCCGTCTCACGTGATGATCGGACACGGGCTAGTCGACTCGGATCGTGTAACACTTAGATGACTAGAGGGATGTCTAATCTAAGTGGGAGTTCATAATTTTGATTAAGAACTTTATTATCATGAACTTAGTCTAAAACCTTTGCAAATATGTATTGTAGATCAATGGCCAACGCTAATGTCAACATGAACTTCAACGCGTTTCTAGAGAAAACCAAGCTGAAAGATGATGGCAGCAACTATACGGACTGGGTCCGAAACCTGAGGATCATCCTCATAGCTGCCAGGAAGCAATATGTCCTAGAAGGACCGCTAGGTGCCGCTCCCGTCCCAGAGAACCAAGACGTTATGAACGCTTGGCAAACTCGTGCTGATGATTACTCCCTCGTTCAGTGCGGCATGCTTTACAGCTTAGAACCGGGGCTCCAAAAGCGTTTTGAGCATCACGGAGCATATGAGATGTTCGAAGAGCTGAAACTAGTTTTCCAAGCTCATGCCCGGGTCGAGAGATATGATGTCTCCGACAAGTTCTACAGTTGTAAGATGGAGGAGAACAGTTCTGTCAGTGAACACATCCTGAAGATGTCTGGGTTGCACGCACGTATGACCCAGTTGAACATTAACCTCCCAGATGAGGCGGTCATTGACAGAATCCTCCAGTCGCTCCCACCAAGCTACAAGAGCTTTGTGATGAACTACAACATGCAGGGGATGGTAAAGACCATTCCTGAAGTGTTCTCGATGCTGAAGTCAGCAGAGGCTGAAATCAAGAAAGAACATCAAGTGTTGATGGTCAATAAGACCACTAAGTTCAAGAAGGACAAGGGTAAGAAGAACTTCAAGAAGGACGGCAAAGATGTTGCCGCGCCCGGTAAGCCTGTTGCCGGGAAGAAGTCAAAGAATGGACCCAAGCCTGAGACTGAGTGCTTTTATTGCAAGGGGAAGGGGCACTGGAAGCGGAACTGCCCCAAATACTTAGCGGATAAGAAGGCCGGCAACACCAAAGGTATATTTGATATACATGTAATTGATGTGTACCTTACCAGTACTCGAAGTAACTCCTGGGTATTTGATACCGGTGCCGTTGCTCACATATGTAACTCACAGCAGGAGCTGCGGAATAAACGGAGACTGGCGAAGGACGAGGTGACGATGCGCGTCGGGAATGGCTCCAGGGTCGATGTGATCGCCGTCGGCACGCTGCCTCTACATTTACCTACGGGATTAGTTTTAAACCTCAATAATTGTTATTTAGTGCCAAGTTTGAGCATGAACATTGTATCTGGATCTCGTTTAATACGAGATGGCTACTCATTTAAGTCTGAGAATAATGGTTGTTCGATTTATATGAGAGATATGTTTTATGGTCATGCTCCGATGGTCAATGGTTTATTCTTGATGAATCTCGAGCGTAATATTACACATGTTCATAGTGTGGATGCCAAAAGATGTAAAGTTGATAACGATAGTCCCACATACTTGTGGCACTGCTGCCTTGGTCACATTGGTGTCAAGCGCATGAAGAAGCTCCATGCTGATGGACTTTTAGAGTCTCTTGATTATGAATCATTTGACACATGCGAACCTTGCCTCTTAGGCAAAATGACCAAGACTCCGTTCTCCGGAACAATGGAGCGAGCAACCAACTTGTTGGAAATCATACATACCGATGTGTGCGGTCCAATGAGCGTTGAGGCTCGCGGAGGATATCGTTATGTTCTCACTCTCACTGACGACTTGAGTAGATATGGGTATGTCTACTTAATGAAACACAAGTCTGAGACCTTTGAAAAGTTCAAGGAATTTCAGAGTGAGGTAGAGAATCAACATGACCGTAAGATAAAGTTCCTACGATCAGATCGTGGGGGCGAATACTTAAGTCACGAATTTGGTACACACTTAAGAAAATGTGGAATCGTTTCACAACTCACGCCGCCTGGAACACCTCAGCGAAACGGTGTGTCCGAACGTCGTAATCGCACTCTATTGGATATGGTGCGGTCTATGATGTCTCTTACCGATTTACCGCTATCATTTTGGGGATACGCTCTAGAGACAGCTACATTCACTTTAAATAGGGCACCGTCTAAATCCGTTGAGACGACACCGTATGAATTATGGTTTGGGAAGAAACCTAAGCTGTCGTTTCTAAAAGTTTGGGGATGCGATGCTTATGTCAAGAAACTTCAACCTGAAAAGCTCGAACCCAAGTCGGAAAAATGCGTATTCATAGGATACCCTAAGGAAACTGTCGGGTATACCTTCTACTTAAGATCCGAAGGCAAGATCTTTGTTGCCAAGAACGGATGCTTTCTGGAGAAAGAGTTTCTCTCGAAAGAAGTAAGTGGGAGGAAAGTAGAACTCGATGAAGTACTACCTCTCGAACGGGAAAGTGGTGCAGCGCAGGAAACCATTCCTGTAATGCCCACACCAACTGAAGAGGAAAATGTTGATGATGATCAAGGTACTTCAGATCTAGTTGCTACTGAATTTCGAAGGTCCACAAGGACACGTTCTGCACCAGAGTGGTACGGCAACCCTGTCATGGAAATCATGTTGCTGGACAACAATGAACCTTCGAACTATGAAGAAGCAATGGCGGGCCCGGATTCCAACAAATGGCTTGAGGCCATGAAATCCGAGATAGGATCCATGTATGAAAACAAAGTATGGACTTTGACAGACTTGCCCGATGATCGGCGAGCGATAGAAAATAAATGGATTTTTAAGAAGAAGACGGACGCGGATGGTAATGTTACCATCTATAAAGCTCGACTTGTCGCTAAGGGTTATCGACAAGTTCAAGGGATTGACTACGACGAGACATTCTCTCCCGTGGCGAAGCTTAAGTCCGTCCGAATCATGTTAGCAATTGCCGCATACTATGATTATGAGATATGGCAGATGGACGTCAAAACGGCATTCCTTAATGGACATCTTAAGGAAGAGCTGTATATGATGCAGCCGGAAGGTTTTGTCGTTCCTCAGAACGCTAACAAAGTATGCAAGCTCCAGCGATCCATTTATGGACTGGTGCAAGCATCTCGGAGTTGGAACATTCGCTTTGATGAGATGATCAAAGCGTTTGGGTTTACGCAGACTTATGGAGAAGCCTGCGTTTACAAGAAAGTGAGTGGGAGCTCTGTAGCATTTCTCCTATTATATGTAGATGACATACTCTTGATGGGAAATGATACGAAACTCCTGGACAGCATTAAGGCCTACTTGAACAAGTGTTTTTCAATGAAGGACCTTGGAGAAGCTGCTTATATATTAGGCATCAAGATCTATAGAGATAGATCGAGACGCCTCATAGGTCTTTCACAAAGCACATACCTTGATAAGATTTTGAAGAGGTTCAAAATGGATCAGTCCAAGAAGGGGTTCTTGCCTATGTTACAAGGTGTGAGATTGAGCTTGGCTCAGTCACCGACCACGGCAAAAGATAAAGAAGAGATGAGTGTCATCCCCTATGCTTCAGCCATAGGATCTATTATGTATGCCATGCTGTGTACCAGACCCGATGTAAACCTTGCCGTAAGTTTGGTTGCAAGATACCAAAGTAACCCCGGCAAGGAACACTGGACAGCGGTCAAGAATATCCTGAAGTACCTGAAAAGGACAAAGGACATGTTTCTCGTTTATGGAGGAGATGAAGAGCTCGTCGTAAAGGGTTACGTCGACGCTAGCTTTGACTCAGATCTGGATGACTCTAAGTCACAAACCGGATACGTGTATATGTTGAATGGTGGAGCAGTAAGCTGGTGCAGCTGCAAGCAGAGCGTCGTGGCGGGATCTACGTGTGAAGCGGAGTACATGGCAGCCTCGGAGGCAGCGCATGAAGCGATTTGGATGAAGGAGTTCATCACCGACCTAGGAGTCATACCCAATGCGTCGGGGCCGATCAAACTCTTCTGTGACAACACTGGAGCTATTGCCCTTGCCAAGGAGCCCAGGTTTCACAAGAAGACCAGGCACATCAAGCGTCGTTTCAACTCCATCCGTGAAAATGTTCAAGATGGAGACATAGAGATTTGCAAAGTGCACACAGATCTGAATGTCGCAGATCCGTTGACTAAACCTCTCTCGCGTGCAAAACATGATCAACACCAGAACTCTATGGGTGTTCGATTCATCACAATGTAACTAGATTGGTGACTCTAGTGCAAGTGGGAGACTGTTGGAAATATGCCCTAGAGGCAATAATAAAAGGATTGTTATATTTCAATGTTCATGATAATTGTCTTTTGTTCATGCTATAACTGTATTATCCGGAAATCGTAATACACGTGTGAACACTTAGACCCAATGAGTCCCTAGTGAGCCTCTAGTTGACTAGCTCGTTATGATCAATAGATAGTCATGGTTTCCTGACTATGGACATAGGATGTCGTTGATAACGGGATCACATCATTAGGAGAATGATGTGATGGACAAGACCCAATCATAAGCATAGCATAAAAGATCGTATAGTTCGTTTGCTAGAAGCTTTGCCAATGTCAAGTATCTATTCCTTCGACCATGAGATCGTGTAACTCCCGGTTACCGTAGGAGTGCCTTGGGTGTATCAAACGTCACAACGTAACTGGGTGACTATAAAGGTGCATTACAGGTATCTCCGAAAGTATCTGTTGGGTTGACGCGGATCGAGACTGGGATTTGTCACTCCGTATAACGGAGAGGTATCTCTGGGCCCACTCGGTAATGCATCATCATAATGAGCTCAATGTGACCAAGGTGTTGGCCACGGGATCATGCATTACGGTACGAGTAAAGTGACTTGCCGGGTAACGAGACTGAACAAGGTATTGGGATACCGACGATCGAGTCTCGGGCAAGTAACGTACCGATTGACAAAGGGAATTGTATACAGGGTTTGATCGAATCCTCGACATCGTGGTTCAACCGATGAAATCATCGAGGAGCATGTGGGAGCCAACATGGATATCCAGACCCCGCTGTTGGTTATTGCCCGAGAGTCGTCTCGGTCATGTCTGCGTGTCTCCCGAACCCGTAGGGTCTACACACTTAAGGTTCGGTGACGCTAGGGTTAGTAGGAAGTCAAGTATGTGACTACCGAATGATGTTCGGAGTCCCGGATGAGATCCCGGACGTCACGAGGAGTTCCGGAATGGTCCGGAGGTAAAGATTTATATATGGGAAGTCCTGTTTCGGGCATCGGGACAAGTTTCGGGGTTATCGGTATCGTACCGGGACCACCGGAGGGGTCCCGGGGGCCCACCGGGTGGGGCCACCTGCCCCGGGGGGCCACATGGGCTGTAGGGGGTGCGCCTTGGCCTGCATGGGCCAAGGGCACCAGCCCCACATAGGCCCATGCGCCTAGGGTTCAAGGGGACAAGAGTCCTAGGAGGGGAAGGCACCTCCTAGGTGCCTTGGGGGGGAGGGAAACCCCCCTTGGCCGCCGCCCCCTAGGAGATTGGATCTCCTAGGGCCGGCCACCCCCCCTTGGCCCTCCTATATATAGTGGGGGAGAGGAGGGACCTCATAACCTTGAGTCCTTGGCCTTTGGTTGCCTCCTTCTCCCTCCCCAACACCTCTCCTCCTCCGTTGTGTGCTCAGCGAAGCCCTGTCGGAGTACTGCTTCTCCACCATCACCACGCCGTCGTGCTGCCGGTGGAGCTGTCTTCCTCAACCTCTCCTTCTCCCTTGCTGGATCAAGAAGGAGGAGACGTCGCTCGTCCCGTACGTGTGTTGAACACGGAGGTGCTGTCCGTTCAGCACTTGGCATCGGTGATCTGAATCACGTTCGAGTACGACTCCATCATCACCTTGCAAGCTTCCGCACGCGATCTACAAGTGGTATGTAGATGCAAACTCTCTCCCATGACTCGTTGCTTAGATGAACTCATAGATGGATCTTGGTGAAGCCGTAGGAAAAATTTTAATTTTCTGCAACGTTCCCCAACAATTAGACGATGTACGGACACCAAGAGATGATGTACTTTTGCTTATAATTATTGAATGCATGCTAATTTGAATACTACTTTATTTTATGATTTGGTTTTGCTTGTTTTATGATTTGGTTTTGATTATTGAATGCTCATATTGGATAAGTTCTCCTTCATTCCCGTGTGCTAGACAATTTGATGTAATAATGCACTCGGGAATGAAAGGAGGAGCTATGTACATCACCGATAGTCAACCCGTGATTAATAATAATGATCTAGTTTAATATTTGAATTATGAACATAGGCCGGAAATGTCGTACTCATCGGACGACGAAAACCACCTGGGGGAATGCGACTGGTGCCACGACAACCGAGGTATCTGCGACAGGTTCATTGAGCTGGACGAAGATCGTCGCTTCAGCATTAAGCTCGAGGAGACCTTCGATGTCCATACGGTACACAACCGATGACAATAGTTTTTTTCGTAATTAATCATGACTTCAACTATTTTAATCATGACAATATTTTCCATCTTTTCCAATTCGACTAGCTTATCCCATGCTTTGCAAGACGCTATGTCTTGAATAGGATGGGTTTTGAAGACCATGAAAGTTTCGAAACCAAAAAAATTATCCTAAGTATACCCATCATGGTGTGGATTTTCAAGTAAAGCTATACAATGCTCAGAGTGTAACCCATTTTGGTTGCAAAAATTGGGAAGCACTTTGCAAGATGTATGGTCTTGATGAGGGTATGTTTGTCACTATGGATCTTGGTGATCCTACAATCGAGCAAGAGAGACCTTCGATTTGGGTCCTTATGGATACACCTCCAATTTTTCCCCCATGTCAGCTTAACATAGTTATTAAGTAATTTATATTGTTTATTTCAAAATAGTTGACAACTTATCTCCATTGACAGCTTATTTTCATTCTTCAAAGAATGTGCGGAAGATGGTAGACAGAACGTACTACACCGAAGGCTCCGAAATTAACTTATCAGGAGAAAAGTCATCTGGTCGGATTTTATACTGATCTTGAGAATTACAATATCTACAATCAAACTCCTCAACATTATGGTCAATACTTGCCACTAGTGCACGTGTTGAACTACGGTAACTACCATGGAGATACCCTGGTAAGATTATTTTTTACTATTACAACATCCGTGCATCTTTTTGCACACTTCTAAAACTAGTACATCATTGCTAACTATGAAGTTATTACTATGTTTTTCAACAGATAATCCCGAATGATTGTGTGCCTCATCTGATGTATACGCATGGTAGCCTTCATGTTTTGAACATACAACCAGGTCGTCCTACGAATCTCAACTGTCCATAGCGGATTTCTAAAAGAAGTGGAGACATAACAATCAAAGAATGGAAAAAAATGTATGGACAGTCGTAAGGAGCTTCTTGGAAGCAATAAGTAGCGAAGGGCAAGAATTGGAGACAGGATGATCGCCATTCTTCATAATGAAGAGTCAGGGTATATATTGTTTTATGCTATTTTACCTTAAGGGTGTTTAGATCCTACCTGATACTGATGATCATGTGCTAAGAATAATTATGTAGGGTTGGGTTCGATGACTATGAGGATGATGATCGTATGACTTATTATTAATCACGAGTAGAAGTTGTATGATGATGCATGATTAGTAGGACTTGTTATTAT
>NC_041387.1:2735236-2756312 GCF_002162155.2 Triticum dicoccoides
GATGATGTATGATGCAAGCATGCATGAGCATGTTATATCTGCGGGTGCAATGAACATAGCAGCAGCATTGATAAACCAAGGACGAAGATATAAGAGAGGACACTTCTCTCTATTAGCTAGCTATAATAACAACCTAAAAATAAACCCCAAAACTCCTAAAGCAGCCACTTTTGTAAAAAAAATTGACTTTTGGTCCCGGTTGGAGCCACCAACCGGGACCAAAGGCCCCCTGACTGGGCTCGGCGCACAGGGCCACGTGGAGGCACATTGGTCCCGGTTCGTGTTTGAACCGGGACTAATGGGTGGAGGTATTAGTAACGACACATTAGTCCCGGTTCATGAACCGGGACTAAAGGCCCTTACGAACCGGGACTATTAGGTGTTTTACTACTAGTGCACACCCACCCGAGCGCCCATCCACCTTACCCCTTTTCTCTCTTGGCCGAGCGAGTCGTCTTCTTCCATCCAATCCACAGAGTCCCGCAATAACCTTCTCTGTCCACAAAAATCGACTTAGCAACCCGCCTCTTCTTATTGAATTCATGCACCAGCCAACTCATCCAAAACACGTGGGATCGATGTAGGACGTAGAATCGTTTTATTTAATACTGTGTTGGTAGAGTCTTGAACTCAAGTCCTCCTGTCTCTGATACCATATTAAATTCATGTACCATCCAACTCATCCAAATGTCCGAACTAATCGACGGAGGTAGGTAATATATTTTAACACTTCTCTCTCCCCAGACTTTCCTCTCCCACTTCCAGTAGCAGAGCTGCCGCCGCCGTAGCAGGGCCAGGGCCATGCATTGCCACGAGGAGGGAGCCACTATGATGCGACAGCCGTTGTTTTTCATTGCGACGAAGTTGGAGTGGACGGAATTGCCAGGCCATTGGTGCTGCTATGGAGAAGCTCCCTTGCTGCGATGAAGCATCATCGGGTCCCTATTGCTGCCATGGAGCATCGTTGCGCCGGCCTGGTCGTGTAATGTTGGAGCACCACCGGGTCCCTATTGCTGCCATGGAGCATCGTCGGGCCGGCGTGGTCGTGCGATGTTGTGATGGAGCATTGCCAGCGTCGCACATGAGCAGGATACGGCCAGCGGGGTTGTGCGAGGTTGTGATAGAGCAGCGCTGGGTCTGCACGGTGCTGCGTTGGAGCACATCTAGATAGGACGCCAGTCCGGCAAACAAGGGCCACGGTGCACTGCCGGATAGGGACTGTTCTGCTATGACAGATCAACGGCTGCGGCGCCTTGCATCCGACGGCGTGCGAGGCCTAGCAGTGGATCAGTCGGATGATTCGTAGCAGCCTACATTATTCTGAATTCCTATGACATATGGCAATAATCCAGTGGCCTAGAACCTGAAAGCCTCCACTCTACTGATGGTCATTTGTGTTGCTGCGATGCAACAGCTGGGATACCAATATAATTCTGATTCATCTATTTAAAAAATCATAGTTTTTTTTGAGAACCAAATTAAATAACTAACCCGACTCAAAAACTGAATAAGCAAGGCAGCTGCAACCCGAGCTGCTTTCAGAGAGTAGAGCAGAGTGGCCTAAACTCCATCAACAGCACTGAAGGAAAAACAGCCTGCCATGAATTTTACATATTTAAATTTGTGAGTATATGTGACACTCTTTCCCAAAAAATGTATATGGACTTATGGAGTCTGAATTCTTGCAGGTTCCAAACAAAATTGTGAGCAGAGTGGCCTAATCGACAGTCATCTCAGCTCACAACAGAAAAGCTAGCATGTACCTTTGGGATTCCTTACAAAACTGAAAACGAGTAGTTGAAACTAAATATACTATTGGGTGACTCCATTAAACAAGTTGTACAATGTGACTTTATTTCTGACAAACTTAATTAATAAAATCACGTTCTCATAATACATACTACCTCTGTTTCTATATATATGACGTTTCGGCAGCTAAATTGAACTATTAAACGTCTAATAATAGAAGGGACAATTGCATTTTTACCCGTAGTTGGTTCCTACCCACGGGTTTTGCCCCTTCTTTTCGAGCTTGCTCAGTTTTGCGCTTACTTTTTCCGTCGAGGTCCCTCGAATGCCCTTTGACCGTTTGACCAAAATTTTGAAAATTCATAACTAATTCATATGAACTCAGAACAATGCAAATAAGATATCAAAATGTTCAGATAAACATTACATTTATGTGCATATCATTTGCATTAAGGACAAAAGCACCGCTTAAACTACCTGATGTAATTAATGTTATTAACATTATTAAAAATAAAAATGTATAAAAAATATTTTTTTCATGAATAAAAATTACATGCAAATGTACGTGATGTTTTCTGAACATCCTGATATCTTATTTGCATTTTTCTGAGTTCGTATCAACTTGTTATAAAGTTTCCAAATAATGGTGAAAGTCGTTAGAACATTCTTAACAAGATGATACGAACTCAGAAAAATGCAAATAAGATATCTAGATGTTCAGGGAACATCACCTACATTTGCATGTAATTTTTATTCATGAAAAAGATGTTGTTTATACCTTTTATTTTTAATAATGTTAATAACATTAATTACCTCAGGTAGTTTAAAGGGTGCTTTTGTCTTGAATGCAAATGATATACACATAAAGGTAATGTTTATCTGAACATTTTGATATCTTATTTGCTTTTTCCTGAGTTCACATGAATTATTTATGAATTTTTAAAGTTTTGGTCAAACGATCAAAGGGCATTCGAGGGACCACGACGGGAAAAGTAAGGGCAAAACCCGTGGGTAGGAACCAACTAGGGGTAAAAATGCAATTGTCCCATAAAAGAAACGGAGGGAGTATTAATCATTGGGTAATCTCCAGATGACACGACTATTCCATTTTCCTGGCAGAAACCCTCTTAGCACAGTCTTGCTTATATATCAATTATGGTCATGGTACCGAGCTCTAGCTTCATACGGAGTTCGGTGTGGTAGATCGCGCCGCAGGGATCTGCATGGATGGATGCTTGATATGAAACAGCTGGTTCGTCCCAGGAAGAAGTCAAGGCAACCTTAATATATTTGATTCCACCAGCATCTATTTGGTCATCATGTAGAACATGAGAATTCTAATGGTCTTAAAAAATGCAAGAATAATCAAAACTAGAAGAAGATATAGTGGCGGACATACATATAGATTTGCATCATATGGTCCTTTCACATATTGATGTCCCTTTCCTCATTCTATTTAAGTAGTAGGCTAGTCCCCACCTTCAACCAGTCGACCGTGACAAGCAAAACGAAACAGTGGGAGATGTATTCAGTTGGCCTCTATGATGCATGGACCAACAAGATTAAATTAAGGAAACAGATAATTCACTAGATTGAAAAAGAGCGACCGAAGTATTACTGGAAGAGTTAGCTCAATATATGTCTATATGTTGTAGGATTCGCATGTGTAGGGCACGTGTCATTACTTCTCATCTTCATTTCACATTCTTAGTGGTTAGGCATGTGGTTTTGCAGCCTAACCATCCGGGTTCAATTTCTACAATTGACAGGTGATGCACATGAGTTTTCCTCCATTTATTAAGGGCATCTCCAGCCGCGCCTCCAAGAAGGCCTCCCCAGGCGATTTTCTCGCGCCGGCGCCGAAAAAACGGCCCAGTCGCGCCCCCAGGACGCCGAAAATCGCCGGCTTGGGCCGAAAACAGCGCTGGCGGACCCAGCCCGAACCCGGCGTGCTGGGGGGCGCCCGGGGGCGCCGGGGCGAGTTGTTTTGGCGCGAAGAAGCCGCGGGCCAGCCGCGTCAGCGACCCCGGCGCCTCGTCTTCCCCCAACGGCCTCGGTTTCCGCGGGAATCAATGGCAAGGCTGCCGCCGGTCAGCCTTGCCATTGATTCCTTCACGGGCGGCGCGTCACGGGGCGGCGCCGACGCCTCCCCTCCCTCGCACGCGTACACACGGCGCGGCCCCGGCTATAAAAGCCGGCGGCCTCCACTCCGCTTCCTGTGCACACCAGCCCCGCCCCCGCCCCTCGCCGCCGTCCAGCCCTCCCTCTCCCTCCCTCTCCCGCGCACCGTCGCCGACGCCATGGCCGAACGCTTCCCAGGGGACGAGGCGGCGGCCAACGGCTTCGGCCGCCGTTCGCTTCGCCTCCAGGAGTCCTGGCTTCTGTTCCAGGTGAACATCCCGGCGCCGCCGGACATGCGCGCCGGGCCGTCGGGATGGAGGCTCAGCGCCGGGGGGGTGCCCATTCCCCCTTTGCCCGATGCCGCGGCGAAGCCGGAGTACTTCGCGGACGAGGTTGACATCGTCCGCGCGTCCCTCACCGACGCCGAACGCTCCCTCCCCCAGTACGCCGCCGACAACCACGCCGCCTGGGCGGCGTACTTCGAGTGCCGACAGCAGCAGTGTCTCGCGTCCACCAACGGCGCGCCTGTGGTCGCCGGGCGGCAGAACAGCGAGGGGCGCCACCTCTGGTGGGGCGTCCCCGGCCGCACACTCGAGGGCGTGCTCACGCACCTCGAGGGCGGCAACGACCCGCCGTTGGCATACCCCCCGGCGACGCACCGGCGCGCCGGGGCATGGGCGCCAAGGCGGTTCGGGTCAGCCTCCTCCTCTTCCTCCTCCCGGTCCTCCCGATCCTCCTCGCACTCCTCCGGAACCCCGGCCCTGCTCGCCGTCAAGGCCGAGCCTGCGTCGGAGTCGCCACTCGGTCGGCATCGTCATCCACGAGGGCGGCCGGCGCGCTTCGTCCTATCCTCCGCGCTTCGTCAAGCCGAAGACGGAGCCGGGAATGGCGCCGGTGAAGACGGAGCCGGGGCTGGTGCCGGTGAAGACGGAGCCAGGCCTGGCGCTGGCGACGGCGGAGCTCGTCGACGACGACGCGGCCCTGGAATGGGCGCGCCAGGACTCCATTGCGATGGAGAAGGCGCGCCGGGAGAAGGCGAAGGAGCGCCAGCGCGCCGAACTACGCCGCTTCGCGGAGCGACGACGCGGCCGCGACGAAGGTGGAGTCGTCGTCCTGTGCGACAGCGACGACGACGACGCGCCGCCGCCAGTCCACCATGGCGACGTCGGGACCAGCCGGGGCGTCCGCGTCAAGGAGGAGAAGGCCGACGACGACGATGGCAGCGACGGCGCCGACGACTTCAGCGCATTTCTTTTTTAGATCAGCTTAGCTTTTAATAATGTAATGAAAATGGGCGAATTTGGCCGAAATTCGCCATGTTCGGACCAAATTTAACTGTTCTTCGTCATATCTTCGCCGAACGGGCCCTCCCTATTTTTTTTTTGCACTCGCCTGTAAAGCGGCCCTGGGGGTCGATGGCTGGGCGACGACTCGCCCCCAGGGCCTTTTTTTTCGCCGGCTCACCCCCAGGCGGCGCTTTTAGACGCCCCCTGGGGGGCCAACGGCTGGAGATGCCCTAAGGACTAAACTTGATGTGCGACCACTTATCAAGTTACAGTATTGGTATGCCTAAAAAAATATTTGAAGACCATGCTTGATGTGTGGTGGGACTACATTTCAAGATAAAAATCCTTGTACACATGCTAAAAAAGCTTTCTGCATCGCTGGTTGGTGTAGACACCAGGAAGAGAAATTCTCTCCCAAAATTTCTCTATTCCGCAACGCATTTAGTGAATCCCTCCCTTGCAGAGAAACAAAGAATCTGAGAGATAGAGAGAGAAAACGGCGGGCGCAGCAGCCAGCAATGTCCGAGCTGACTCAGCGGCACCACCTGAGAAGCCGACAACCCCTCCATTCGCTGGCTGAGGGCAAGTGCTCTGATCTTTCTCTACTCTCTTTGCTCACTCGACTTGGACTGAACTGAACTGAAATGAAGAAAACAGAGCAAACATGCACTTTGTGTACCTCAAACCTGGCTTCAGTCCTCAGAGATCAAAGATCAGCCATGGCATTGCACAAGAATACCGAAGTTTCCTCATGTTGTTAAATGATAATCCATTAGCACAGCATATGCTTGATTGGTTCCTCATCAGTATCAAGTTAAGTATGAGCTCGCAAATCACAGTAGATTGCAATAGCAAATCAAAGAAGAACCACCCTGGTCGGCAATACCTATTGCCAAATTACACAAGAACCGCCAAGCCCATCCCTCGAAGCATGGAGCGAAAGATATTATTATTGTCGTGTGCTTCACAGCTTCAACAAGGCATCCATAATTTTATTTTAGCTACACTACCTGGCTTATGAGATGTAACCAAACATCCGCTACATACGGAGCAGATCCTCATGGTAGTAATAATACCCCATAACCACCCTACTCTTGGAAATATATATAACTTGCAAACGAACTGAACCTGTCCATATGGCTCGATTAACAGCATCTTCTTTCCTAGCTAGACTCAATGAAGTGAAGAAAAGCACAGCATGTATAGTTGCAGTTTCAGAACCGGAAACCAAATTTGTTGGTTTCCATCCATGCGCCGAATTTCAACATATCTAGAGGTCATCATGTCATCTGATCTTTGGTAACCCTCTCGGAATTTCTAAGAAACTATGTGCTCACGAACAAACCGAGAGATGTGCGGGTCTGAATTAAAGAAACCATATTAATACCAGTGTACTATTGATTGATCTATAATAAAAATCATAGTTTTTCAGATAACCAAATATAAGAACCTACGCAATTCACACGCAAATAAAGAAAAGAAAAAGATATTCATTTAGAGAACTGCAACCCGAGCTACTTTCTTAGAGCAGAGCAGAATAGAAACTCCAGTAGTTGAACTGCGAATGAAGCTGCTTTAAGAGAGCAGAGTAAGAGTATCCTGAACTCCACTAGTTCACTGTAGAAAGAATAGCCTACCACAATGATGGATCAACCACCGCACTAATTACATAAAGAAGTGCAAGTTAGTGCATTTGGGAAGAGAAAGGTAATGTCCAATATTAATAGAGTGGACCGAGCTTTTCGAGCTAGCACAATTTGCACCGGCCTTGAGGAGTTGATTTAAAAGAGAACCAATAATCATCTAGTAGAGTAGTACAACAATTGATGGCATCCAACTCTGATCTCCTTCGTGACCTCAACGACTTCGATGACACCAAGGCCAGTGTTAAGGGCCTCGTCGATGCGGGCGTCACCACCATCCCCTCCATCATCCACCATCCAACACCCGCCTTCATGTGCATGTAGATCATGAGCACCACTTAACCATCCCGGTCATCGACCTCGCGGCTACCGTGGGTGCTACTACCATTACAACAACATCCAAGCGAGTTGAGTTGGCCATAGCATTTTAGGCAACTGTGGAGAGGGGGGCTTCTTCCAGGTGGTGAACCACGGTGTGCCCAAGGCTGTCATGTCAAAGATGCTTGTGGTGATGTGGAGCTTTCACAACGAGCGTACGGAGGCCAAGGCACCGTGCTACATCCAAAACTCTCGCCGATGTGTGAGGTACCAAAACAACTTTGACCTGTTCACGACGCCCGCGGCCAACTGGCATGACATCCTGTTCATGGAGACAACGCCAAAGCCGTTGCCTCATGAGGAAATCCAGCCCACGTGCAGGACCATCATGCCAGAGTACGTGAGGATGGCGCAGCAGCTAGGTCACACCTTGCTCGAGATGCGAGTGAATTGCAGAAAACCACCACATTGAATTCTAGGTTTTCTAAAAACACCGTTTACGAATGTGGGACAAAACAATTGATTCTCGGGCTAATCTATTGGAAAAAAGACCGATCGATCTCTTTAGGCATTCTGACTGCGATTATGAGATGTGGGCCCTGCATTTGTTGATGTGGCGTAACAGTTCACTGTAGACGATGTTAGATCAGGAAATTTCTAGATGTATAAAAGAGTCCCTATAATTTTACC
Source organism: Triticum dicoccoides (assembly GCF_002162155.2). Taxonomy (NCBI): domain Eukaryota; kingdom Viridiplantae; phylum Streptophyta; class Magnoliopsida; order Poales; family Poaceae; genus Triticum; species Triticum dicoccoides. Next base: position 2,743,044 of record NC_041387.1, read on the forward strand.
GGGATACCCTTCAATAAAAAAAGCAATCAGCTCTAGATTTGGTATGCCCAAGCAGCCAAGCAAAGCAGCAGCATACCGGCCATGGGCCTAATCGCAGGGTGCGGGAGCAGAGGGCACGGGCACATGTGCACGGCTACTGCAGCAATCGGCGGAGGAGCTCGTTGGGTGTGTCGGCTATGCCTCGTCCCCGCGCTTCATTTGGTGCCTACATCCTACTGCCTCTGCTTGCTCAAGTGTCGCGCACCACGGGTGCTGCATGGCATGGCTCCGCTACTTGCTCCAGTGATGCATGCCACCACCAGTTTCCTTCCCCCACTGCTGCACGCCACCGCCGCTTCTCGGGCTCGTGTTGTGGGTAGCCACGCTGCTTCTTGCGCCCACACAGATGTTGTTGCTATCAATGTGTTGTGTGCGGTCATGCCGCTGCTTGCGCCCATGCCGTCACGGTTCTGCACTAGCACAAAAAGGGCGGCAAGCCTTGGCCACGGCCGCGTCGGCAGTGCAGTTGCATGGCGGTGGCCTACGGGACGGCGGTGGGGTCCTACTTGTGTATTGTGCTCTGAACAAGAAACTGTTTCTCATTTATTCAGTACCTGTGTTGTTGCTGCTGAATTCTGGAAAGCCATTTGTGTCCTAACTGGGATTAATGAAGACGTTAATATAATGTCCATCTCCCAGTACTGGATTAGAGGTGATAGATTTGATGTGACTAATATTGTCGATGCACCTGGACTGTGGGCTATCTGGAAAACTCGCAATGACATGGTTTTCAACAATGTTTGTTGGTCCGGCTTGCAGGCTATCTGGCGAAAAACTGCATCAAATCTATCTTCTTGGGAGTGCCTGTCCTCAGGTTGTGCCAGGGACAAAGTGACGTGGGCGGCGAAAGAACTGGAGGTGAAAGCGAGAAGCCCTCCTCTGCTACTGTGGCCAGATCCTGGCTGAGGCGTGGAGATACCTTTTGAAGCCCTTCCCTCTGAAGCACCTGCAGTTTATAGCAGCTCCCTGCGCGTGTTATGATTGATGTTCGCTTGCTGCTGCCTAGGCTAGGGCGCCTGTTTCCAGAATATTTTACTTATGTCTGCAAATTTCTAGTTGCTGTAGCTTTATATGCTACCACTGCGGCTGTTCACCTGCTGTCCGCCGTGTGCCTATCTTGTAGTAGACTTGCACTGGATGTTGTTTCGTTTCTAAAATGGAATGGAACAGGGGTGCAGCCCTTTCCCTCTAAAAAAAAATGTTTTCTGGAGGGTGGGTCTTTCGAGAAAAACACCAATCCATGTCGTCTGTTATGAACCTCACACCACGTCATCAATTGCGGGCACAACATGTCATAATCGGAGTTAAAATGTCCAGAGAGACCGATCAGTGTTTTTTGAAAAAGATTATGCCAAGAATCAGTGGTTTTTATCTCAAATTTTGTAAACCGGTGTTTTTATGCAAATCTAGGTCTCAATTAGCGGGAAGAACGCCGCATATGCTTACAATATTAGTTAGTAAAGAGCTTCCTCGAAGCTCACAACAACGAAAACAGATCAACTGAGTTGTTTGTCCATAAAATTGAGGTAGCTGGAGACTTGGAACTTCTTCAAAATCTGTCAGGGCTGGCAGTCGTGGATCAAAGGCCAGCGATGGCAGATATAGCACATCTCCTTCTAGTACAGAACAAGTCTGGTAGATCGTCACTTGTTGGACACTGAGTGAACAAATATGTTTGTGATAATGTTTTTTATTTTTTCCATTTTGAGCAAATGTTAATGTTTTCGAAACATATCGGGAAATGTGTCCATTAGTTCCAAGAAAATGTGTACTTCGTTGTAACCCACTCATTGTCACATCTTCCATATACAACGAGCAATCATTGTGACATTAACGTATAATTAGCTAATTTGCTCACGTGCGTGGATGAACCAGCCAATATATCTTGTTCAAGCTAGTTCTGGCTAACTATGAGTCTCTGACTGATAAGATGCAGCAACAAATCAACAGTTTTGCAGTTTAATAACTGCTCGCACGGAGTTGGAATAATCACCTACCGACGCAGACGCGGGACTGCAAGAGGTGTATCGCTAGCTCTTCCGTGCCGGAATCTTGGACCTGCAGCAGATGGAGTGACGACGACAGCGCCAGCTAGCAGGCGGCCAGCGTGTGCTATCGATGCTCAGCAATTACAGGTTCCAGCCCACGACCACACATCAACAAGAGATGGAGGAGCGAATACAGAGATATGTCTATATACTGTATCATTTAGCATGCTAGATCTCAGTCGCACAACTCTATACCTTACAAGTCATCTCACTTTGTAATGTCAGTTTCTTAAGTGATCATAAGTTGCACGGTGGATCTTCTCCAAGTGGAGTATTAGGTGTCGCGTGGTGGACCTCCTCCACTGAGCTTAGGGGCACCGCCTAAGAGCAGCTCGGCATTTCTGCCGGACAGAACTACCCATCGCGGGTACGGCTGAAGCCCGTTTGTGCTGCTCCTATGGCCTTTCACTAGACTCTTAATCTATCCCCACTGAAGGGTTTAGGACTGCCCACTGGCTATTTTTTCCGTCACTACCTCTGGTCCTCAGCCGGCGATCAATGTAGATACTTAAGGATCAGTGGGTGAAAACAAATTCTGCTAAACAGTTTCTCGTATCTACATGTCGATCCAACCCATCGGGTTTCGTGGGCTCCTAGCATGTACATACTAAATCTCATACACTCTTTCTAACACCTTATACCTAGAGCAGCACAAGGTCATCTTTGTGTACGCGTGTACCTACCTTTGACTAGTTAACTCACTTTAGATCTTGCATCTATCATTTGTCATGGCTTAACCTTCTCCAATATATATGGTGTCAAACCGTTGAAGGCGCATCCGTAGGTGCATATCTCCTATTATGCCCCCATCATAAATAAAAGTTACAATAAAGTGGAATAATGTGCTGAGCTACTTTTTTTTCCATAATTAATTAAGAAAACTTGAAGGCCTTCTATAAACGCCTCCTTCTAACAACTTTTTTTATATGGATTTTTTCTGGCATTTTTCATTTCTTATAATGGGTGGAAAATTTTAACATAAAGAACGACTGGAAATGCTCCAGCACAACAAAAGAGCATTCCTAACTAGTGGCATATGTCAGAAAGCTTCTAGATCATCACTTCTTGCTTTTGACCATTGAAGTGGGAATTATGACACATATGGCTCAGTATTGATCCGATGCCTGCCATTTCTACCAAAACAATCTTAAATTTAAGAACATTAACATGCATTCCACCCTTATGAAAGTATAGTTCTGAACGGGACAAGTTATGTCATATCCAGCGTGTCGAGGCTTATGCAGATGAGGAAGGTATTCAAAAAAATGGCGCCTATTTTACACAAGGGATCCCTACAATGGGGAGACAAACATGGATCTACAGGGTTAGACTATTCTGTTGGAAGTAAACATGGGCGAACGACGAGAATTGAACCCGCGCATGGTGGATTCAAATCTGTGTTATCGTGCCATTGGAAGAAGTGCTTGGAAAAGGAAAAATATATAGCATTTTTGGAATTTGCAATAATGCGATGGGCGAACGACGGGAATTGAACCCGCGCATGGTGGATTCACAATCCACTACCCTGATCCACTTGCCTACATGCGGCCCTTATTATCTAGCTAAAGGTTATTTTTCTTCTTTTCACTGATCATTATTCTATTTATTCTGACGTCTCACTGCTAGAAAACACCTTATAGGTAGAGGCTTAACATTAGCGTGGATGATAGGCCGGCGCTACTGCTACTTTACGGTAGTATGGGGACCAAACACATGCTATAGGAAAGCATAGAGCTGTAGCGCTGACCTGCCAGACCGCACTGCTGATAATTGGTCACCCAATACCCACCAGGGTACCTATAGTAGCTGGGCGGCCTACTGAACCCATGCTACAACTAAATAGATAGCAGTAGCATGTTAACCATACCCTTCTACTTGTGAGCTGCTTTGAGATTTTCCCCGAATAGGAGGAGAGATGCAGTACAGTAGAAAAAAATATTTCCCTCAGTTTGAACCAAGGTTTATTGAACCAATAGGGGAATCACGCAAAGCCTCGTGAATAGCACCGACACACACAAAAGCATATACTTGCACCCAGTGGGGGCAAAAGGGTTATCAATCCCCTTGACCTCGTTACATGCAAGGATTAATTCTTGTATAGATAGATAGATAAATTGCAAAGTAAAATAAAAATAAATAAATCGTAACAAGGTATTTTTGTATTTTATAATTAGATAAAAGTTGACCAGGGGTACATAATTTTCACCAGAGTCTTCTCTCTCGAACACATAGCATACGATGGGTAAACCAATTATTGTTGGGCAATTGATAGGAAAGCGCATAGTTATGACGTATTCAGGGTAATGATCATGTATATAGGCATCACATTCGAGCAAGCAGACCGACTCCTGTCTGCATTTACTACTATTACTCCACCAATCGGTTGCTATCCAGCATGCATATATGGTATTAAGTTCATAAAAAAGGAGTAACGCCTTAAGCAAGATGACATGATGTAGACAAAGTAAACCCAATAAATATGAATAAACCCCATCGTTTTACCCTTGATGACAACAATACAAATATATGTATTGTCCCGTACTTGTTGTTCGGATATAAAGCACCGCAAGCTTGAACCCATTATAAAGCACATCTCCCACTGAAGATAAATCAATCTAGTTGGCCAAACCAAATGGATAAATCAAAGAGAAATAAAAAGTTATAACAATCATGCATAGTAAAGTTTTGAAAAAGCTGAGTTACTTTCAATGAATATTATAATCAAAAACCCACAATTCATCGTATCCCAATAAAACAGACATCAAAAAAAGATTACATCGGATAGAACTCCAAGAAGATCAAGGAGAACATTGTATTAACGGTCAAAGAGATAGAAGAAGCCATCTAGCTACTAGCTATTGACCCATAGGTCTTTGGCGAACTACTCATGCATCATCAGAAAGCAGCAAGGATGATGTAGCGGCCCTCTATGATCGATTCCCCCTCCGACAGAATACCGGAAAATGCCTACAAATGGGATCGCGGAAGAAAAGAAGATTGCGGTGGCGGAAAAAGTATTTTGGGTGGCTGTCTGTTGGCTTGGGAATATTTGGAATTAATAGGCTTGGTATTAGATTAAATAGTGTAGCATTGGAGTCACGAGCATAGGGGGCACGCCCCATCCCGCAGGGCGTGTCGGGTGAGTTCATGACATTCCTGTAAGTATGTTGGCCTCCTCCCGAACCTTCTAGGGTCCCTTCTGGTCCAGAAGAACTCACCGTCAAGTTTCATCGCATTTGGACTTCATTTGGTGCTGATTTTCCAAAAAATAAAAAACAAGCAAAAAACAGGAAATGGCACTTGGCATTGGGTTAACAGGTTAGTCTCAAAACTTGATATAAAATAACATAAAGAATCAACGATTTATAATATAATAGCGTGAAATACGGCATGCTGCAACTATGCTTGCACAGTGCCAGCTGGTGGGCCCCACTTAGCAGCAGTGCATTGTAGCCTGGCGCTACTGCTACTGCACTTTGCAGTAGCGTTGGCCGTAGACCCACACTGCAGCTAAGGCGCAACAGCCACCTTTCCCCCACCCCTTCTCCCTTCTCTCCCTCGTTTGCTTCTCCCGCATTACTAGCTTTGTGCTCTCTTCCTTTGCTGGTGGGACCCCCCGATGTTTCTACGTATGAGTAGCAGTAGCATGGGACAAGAACCCCTGCTACTACTAAAAGTTAGCTTAGCGCCGTAGCAGCAGCGCGGGGGCCCGCGCTACTGCTAGGCCTTTAACCCGCGCTACTGCTAGGGCTTTCCCTAATAGTGTCTATACATTGAGTATTGGACATAGAATGACACTCTTTAAAAAGGAAAAAAAGGAGTAATAAGCTTCATCATCACTAGTAGAAAAGGGGGCATTTGTCCCGGTTCGTAAGGGCCTTTAGTCCCGGTTCATTAACTGGGACTAATGGGTCGTTACTAATACCTTCACCCTTTAGTCCCGGTTCAAACACGAACCGGGACAGATGGTCCTCCACGTGGCCGGTGCGCCGAGCCCTGGCAGGGGGGCCTTTGGTCCCGGTTGGTGGCACCAACCGGGACTAAAAGGCATCCACGCGTCAGCATTCCAGTGGCTGGGGTTTTTGTTTTTCTTTTTGAAAGGGGGGGATTGGGGGTTTTGGGGGTTAATTTAGGTGTTTCATATATTGTGTTAGCTAGCTAATTAATAGAGAGAAGTGTCCTCTCTTAAGTCCGTGCTTGGTCGACGCTACATACTATATACATATAGCCCTCAACACGCTAGCTAGTAAGAAAATGAAGGGAACCATTGAGTACAGAAGTTCGTCATGCATACCGAGAGAAATGATCGATCAACCTCTCCTTCTCCGAGAGATTGGTCGAACAACAAGTTTTCGTATCATGTACGTCCTACGCTATTGGCTACATACATGTACAATATATAAGATCTCTCAATTATAGTCCCCTAGCATTTGAAATCAACTTCCACATGGTAATCTCCGGCTTTATTGATGACGTGGTCAAGAAAGAATCCCACCAATTCCTCTTGAATTGCTTTCATGCGATCTGGTTCTAGGAGTTCATTCCGCATCTGCCACGTCTAATTTGAAGAAGGGGGTTAATTAATACATATATATGAATGAAACTCAACAGAAATGATGGTGTAATAAAATGAAATTATGAATATTATTGCTTACGCACTTCATATTGTCGTTGAGAGTAGCCCCGCTTGTTTTTCAAAGTCGCGGTGTGGATGAACTCATACACGTAGTATCCACAGAAATCATTCCCTTGTTCCTGCCACAAACACTTTACGAGAAATAGAGGTCAATCAAACTGATAATGAAGCATTATAAATGGCATTGATGAAAGTATAGCTATAGAATCAATGGGAGATACGTGCAACTAGCTAGCCACTAGTACTTACTTTCGGGTATGTATATCGCAGCTCCTTCGGCAGTCCCGGTGCTTCTGCAGTGAAATATTTCCAAACCCTGCAAGACAAAGAAAATAATTATTATTACTTGAGATATCAGGAAATGAACAAAAAGTTGCCAATATGGTGCGATAATGATCGATTGAACTTACTTGCTGAGCATTTCAGTCATGTCCTCATAGGTTTTGGGATCTTTCCGTCTCGAGTCTAAGACGGTTACTAGTCCACGCTCAAGCTTAATATGCAGAAGAATATAGTGGTACCTGCGCACGCATGCATAACTCATCAAGTACATTACTATAACCTCGCTCGAGTAATAAGGGAAACCGAATATGCAAACGATAGTAACACTCACTTGCCGACGTAAGGAAAGAGTATGGTATCTTTGTTTTGATTTTTGATCAACGATTGTAGCAAGTTGTCCTCGGCCTCTTTGACGTCCTTTTCAACCAGAAATTCATCTATGATATTTGTGTTAATGAACCCAATATCATAAATTTCTTGTTTTTTGCACTCGACGATCTTCAATCTGCATAATATATTGAGGATAATTAATTATAAATACATGCAATGAAAGAGCCGAGCTATATATAGAGACTTAATGACAGAAATAGTACTTACAGGCAGTAGCAAAAGACCGTTAATTTATCGAGGGCCTTTTGATTGAAGAACTCGAAGAACTCCTCAAATGGAACAGGCAACAGATCATTTCCAACGAGGTCATGCTCCTCTTTAATTCTCAGATACAAAGTATTCGTCCCCCCAGACTCTCTGTAGGTTTTTTTTTGAAAGGGGGGGGGTTGGGGTTTTGGGGGGTTAATTTTATATGGTGTTAGCTAGCTAATTGATAGAGAGAAGTGTCCTCTCTTATGTCCGTGCTTGGTCGACGCTACGTACTATATACATAGAGAGGCCCTCGACACGCTAGCTAGTAAGAAAATGAAGGGAACCATTGAGTACAGAAGTTCGTCATGCATACTGAGAGAAGTGATCAATCGACCTCTCCTTCTCCGAGAGATTGGTCGAACAACAAGTTTTCGTATCATGTATCCGACGCTACTGGCTAGATACATGTACAATATGTAAGATCTCTTAATTACAATCCCCTAGCAATTGAAATCAACTTCCACATGGTATTCACCGGCTTTATTGATGACGTGGTCAAGAAAGAATTCCGCCAATTCCTCTTGAATTGCTTTCGTGCGATCTGGTTCTAGGAGTTCATTCCGCATCTACCACGTCTAATTTGAAGAAGGGGGTTAATTAATACATATATATGAATGAAACTCAACAAAAATGATGGTGTAATAAAATGAAATTGTGAATATTATTGCTTACGCACATCAAATTGTCTTTTAGAGTAGCCCCGCTTTATTTTTCAAAGTCGCGTTGTGGATGAACTCGCACATGTAGTATCCACAGAAATCATTCCCTTGTTCCTGCCACAAGCACTTTACGAGAAATAGAGGTCAATCAAACTGATAATGAAGCATTATAAATGGCATTGATGAAAGTATAGCTATAGAATCAACGGGAGATGCGCGCAACTAGCTAGCCAGTAGTACTTACTTTCGGGTATGTATATCGCAGCTCCTTCGGCAGTCCCGGAGCTTCTGCAGTGAACTGTTTCCAAACCCTACAAGACAAAGAAAATAATAATTATTACTTGAGATATCAGGAAATGAACAAAAAGTTGCCGATATGGTGCGATAATGATTGATTGAACTTACTTGTTGAGCAATTCAGTCATGTCCGCATAGGTTTCGGGATCTTTCCGTCTTGAGTCTAAGACGGTTACTAGTCCCCGCTCAAGCTTAATCTCCAGAAGAACATAGTGGTACCTGCGCACGCATGCATAACTCATCAATTACATTACTATAACCTCGCTCGAGTAATAAGGGAAACCGAATATGCACACGACAGTAACACTCACTTGCCGTTGTAAGGAAAGAGTATGGTATCTTTGTTTTAATTTTTGATCAATGATTATAGCAAGTTGTCCTCGGCCTCTTTGACATGCTTTTTAACCAGAAATTCATCTATGATATTTGTGTTAATGAACCCAATATCATAAATTTCTTGTTTTTTGCACTCGACGATCTTCAATCTGCATAATATATTGAGGATAATTAATTATAAATACATGCAATGAAAGAGCCGAGCTATATATAGAGACTTAATGACAGAAATAGTACTTACAGGCAGTAGCAAAAGACCGTTAATTTATCGGGGGCCTTTTGATTGAAGAACGCGAAGAACTCCTCAAATGGAACACACAACACATTAGTTCCAACGAGGTCGTGCTCCTCTTTAATGTGCAGATACAAACTATTCGTCCCCCCAGACTCTCTCTAGGTTTTCATGTACCAAGTATGGAATCTTCGCATCATCGTTGTTAGAGATTTTTCATCTTTGACGAGAGGCTTCCCGTACTCGTATTTGTGTTCTTCCACCTCCATGAAATCAGGAAGTGTATCGTCAGGCAGGAAATCCTGTAGATTGCCATAACCAGCCACCATCCCCGGAACATTAGCGACGATGTTGCCGCTAGACACATTGAGCGGGGGGCACGATTGGTTTGCTTGTTCGCCGAGCTAGTCAATTTTTTCGCAGCTGCTCATTCTCTTGCTCTTTGATGTCTGACAGTACTTCCCGACCGCTCCGCTTGGAGATATGTCTGTTCAGTAATGCGCTCATAGTTGGTTCTCGGCGGAGACTTTGCCGGTTTCCTCAGGGCATCGAGAGTGCGCTTTGCTTTCACCGGATCTACCTTCTCCTCCGGAGGTGGATGTCTCTTTGCTTTCACCCCTTCAAAGAACTCCTTCACGTGGGTCCGCACGATCGTATTGTTTTCCTCCTCGGTCCTCTCGTACGGTAACTTCTCTAGAGGCTTTAGAGGTGGACGGTATCTGTATTGCCTCCCGCCTCTGGTTGTGCTGCTAGACACCGGAGCAGACGGAGCGGCTGCGGCGTCTGTCTTCTTTCGTGCTTGCTTACGAGGCGGAGGAGAAGGACTACGACGCGCCAGAGCAGCCGGGGCGGCGGCGGGTCTCTTCCGCCCTTGCTGGCGAGGCGGAGAAGGAGGAGGCTGTTGGCTGCTCGGGAGCGCCGGCGCGGCGGAGAAGGAGACGGAGTGCCGCCACGCGCCGAAGAAGGAGGCGGAGTGCCGCCACACGTGCCCTGATCGTCACTCGCCGGAGGAGGAGGCGGTGGAGGAGACGGAGTGCCCTGACTCGCCGGAGGAGGAGGAGGAGGCGGAGGAATCCAGTTCAGAAGGTTGATGAGCTCCTTCCGCCATAGGCATGGAGTCTTCAGAGCAGAATCCAGCCTAGTCTCCCCTTCACCGGTAGGGTGGTCAAGCAGGAGGCCCTCAAATCCCTCCGTTATTTTATCCACCATCACCTTAGCATATCCTTCTGGAATCGGCTGGCAGTGATAAGTTGTGCTGGGTCCACTAGGATAAACTTGGCCCACAGCAGCCTTGACCTTCAAATTCATCCACCGCGTCATAATGTGGCAATTTTGAGACTCCGTGATATCATCCACGGGATAGCTGGCAGGAGCCGTCAAGACATGCTCCGGCTGAAGCAGCTCGGTGGAAACCACGCTGCTTCTCCGCTGAGATGGTGGGGTAGCTTCGGGGGAAGCTTCGGCAGGTCGTTTGCTGCGATCTACTGCTTCTCGTTCCCCTTCTCGTTCCTCTAGCCCCATTACCCTTTCGTGCAGCGCCTGCAGTTGGCCCTGCTCCAGTTTCTTCCTCCTCTCATGGGTTTTGTAACCCCCTGCGTCCGGAAAACCAACCTTCCACGGAATAGAGCCTGGCGTGCCTCGTGTCCATCCAGGGTGCTCAGGATTCCCGAGGGCCATTGTGAGCTCGTCCTTCTCCCTGTCTGGAACGAACGTCCCTCGGTTCGCTGCATCGATATAGTGCCGAAGTTCTTGAATGGTATTTGCAGTTGCTCGTCCGTCCAATGGCACTTCCCTGATATTGGGTCCAAGGTTCCGCCAGCCCCGAAGAACCAAGTCCGGCAATGGTTTGGCCAGTACATTGTCTCTGGTTCGATCCCTTTTTCAAGCAGATCATGCTCAGCCTTGGACCACATAGGCCGGGCTTTGAGGTAGCCACCTGACCCCGTGCGATGGTGAAGCATCTTCTTCGCAGCATTTTGCTTGTTTGTCGCCGACATCTTCTTACTCTTTTCCGATGTCTTGTGGGCCACAAATGCGGGCCAGTGATCTTTGATCTTCTCATATTTGCCGATGAATTCTGGTGACTTTTTTTGTCGACAATCTTGTTCAGCTCTTTCCTCCACCTCCTCATTAGGGTTGCCATCTTCTTAAGAGCACAAGACTTGATTAATTGCTCTTTAACTGGCTTCTCCGGATCCTCCTCTGGCGGTAGGGTGAAATTTGCCTTCAGCTCAGTCCAAGGATCTTCTTTCTGCATATCATTGACATAAGACACCTCAGGGTCTTCCTCCTTAGGCTTATACCATTATTGGATGCTGATCGGGATCTTGCCCCTAACAAGAACCCCGCACTGAGCAGTAAATGCGCGCTTTTAATCCGAGCTCAACTTTTTCTTCGGGCCTCGTCTCCTTACCGAAGTTGTGCTCAATCCGGAGGGCTAGAAATTATAAGGAAGAAAGAGGAGAGTAATTAATATGTGTACATATACCAAAACAATGGATGCATCAATTCACTAGTCAGCACGGGCTTAACTAATATATATATACCTGGCCGGACTCGGTTCGGTCACCGGAGCAGTCGGCACGGTGTCCTTCTTGCACCTTCATTGTGTCATCGGAGCCATCATGAACATAGTCCTCTTCTTGTACCGGCATTAATGGGCCAAAGCCATCATGAACATAGCCCTTTTCTTCACCCAGTCCTTCCTGACCATCGGTGTCATTGAGAAATGACGCAACTTCGTCACTTCCTTGTGCGATTATGTCTCCCAACATCGCTTCTGTTTCTTCGTCTCGGGAGTGCTCCATAGTTTCTGCAAATATTTACAACATGTCAATTATTACTCAAACATGGTACAGATGGATATATATATATATATATATTAGTGGAAAACGTAGAACTAGCTAGCTAATCACAATAAGGAATCATGTTAGTGGCCTCGACGCTGCTTCTCTAGGGTTTGGGGTCGCCTCGACACAACGCTTCAAGGCTTTGGGGTGGCCTCGACGACAACGCTCTTTTAACTTGGTAAATTTGGGTGGTCTCGAGAGAGTTAATTTGTTGGGTAGGGGCGCGGCAGGAGGGGGTAGGAGACCAACATCGTTTTCTCTCTATGGTTTGGGTGTCCTCGAGAGTTTTGGTCGAGCGAGAGGGCCGAGGGGGGTGCTGCCGTTGTATAAGTTATCACGGTCGAGAGGGGGTATATATATCGACCGACATACATATATATACATGGGAAAATAATGTTATCGGGGAGGGGGTATCGGTACCCCCCCCCTCGTGTTGAAGTTTCTTATTTCTCCTCTATTCCTTTCTTCTTCTTCTCCTCTTCTTTTTCTTCTTCTCCCTCGAGAAAGGAAAATAAGGAAAAGGAAGAAAAGAGGAAGAAGGAAGAAGAAGAAGAAAAAAAAGAGGAGAAGAAGAAAGGAATAGAGGAGAAGAAGAAAAATAGAATATTTTCTTAATATTCTATTTTTCTTCTTCTCCTCTATTCCTTTCTTCTTCTCCTCTTCTTTTTCTTCTTTTTCCTCTTCTTATTTATTTCTCCTCTTCTTCCTCTCCTCTTCTCCTTTCTTCCTCTTCTTATTTTCATTTTTCCTCTAATTCTTTTTGCATTGCTTGTTTTAAAAAAAATGTTCAAATAGAAAATTTCGAAAAAAAACAAAGGTTTTGCCTAATGCATTGTTCATATGAATATACAAACATTTGCATATTCTACAATAATTAATATCACCCGAAAAAATCTATCTTTTGCATATATGAAAACATTAATACACATATGAACAAAAAATACATATATGAACAAAAACATGCTCTGAACAATTTTTTTGTACATTTTGAACATCTACATACACATAGCCACATACATACACATATACATTATATATATATATATGAACAAAAAACTAAATTAATAAAAATGAAAAAAAAAACAGAGCCGCATATATAGCCACATACATACACAAATACAATGAACAAAAAAATTAAACTAATAAAATAAAAATGAAAAAAAACAGAGCCGGTGCGGCGCGGCGGCTCACAGCGGGGGCGGCTAGATGACGATGGCGACGGTGGGGGCGGCGAGGCGCCGGCGCGCAG
>NC_041387.1:2756322-2772492 GCF_002162155.2 Triticum dicoccoides
CAGGGGCGGGACGGGGCAGGGGCTCGGGGCGGCGCGCGGGGGCGGGACGGTGCGCGGGCTCGGGGAGGCCGGCGACGAGGACGGCGCGGGCTTGGGGAGGCCGGCGACAAGGACGGCGCAGGCTCGGGGAGGCAACGGCCTTGGTGGCGGCGGCGACGATGGCAAGGTGGAGCAGCCTGGCGGCGTCGAGGAGGTCGGCGTCGTCGGGGGCAACTGGCGATGAAATTCTGAATTTTGCAAAGTGTTTGCTTATATAGCAAAGCCATTGGTCCCGGTTCGTGAAACCAACCGGGACTAATGCACCATTTAGTTCCGGTTGGTGCCACCAACCGGGACCAAAGGCCTCTTTTTCGGCAGCCCAAAGGGCGGGAAACGGCGGCCTTTGGTACCGGTTGGTGCCACCAACCGGGACCAATGCCCAGCCTCCCTTTAGTCCCGGTTGGTGCCACCAACCGGGACCAAAGGCCCCTGTGCTGCCCGCGTTGGGGCCAAAGTTTAGTCCCACCTCGCTAGTTGAGAGGGGCGCGCAGTGGTTTATAAGCCCCACTGCCGCACCCCTCTCAAGCTCCTCTCCACCGCAGGCTTTCGGGCCTACTTGCTATTGCTTTGCCTGATGGGCCTTCTGGGCCTATTGCTGGCCTGAATCCTGGCCCATAGTAGGGTTTCTAGTCGTATTCGGGCCGTGGGGGCCCAGTAGGAGGCATTTTTTTTGTTTTTTTTGTTTTCTTTACTTATTGTTGCTATTTTTATTTTTTTCAGTTTTTTTCTTTTGTTTTCTGCATTATTTATTTTCTTTGGTTTTTTGCTTTATTTTTTTAATTCTTTTTGCTTTTAGTATTAGGAAAATTATAAACTTTCTGTTAGTGCCATTAGTTTTCAAATTTGAAAACGCTTTTTTGTTTTTTGTTTTTTGTTTTCTTTCTTGCTTTATTTATTTTATTTTGTTTCTACTTACAACAAAATACTGATTGTTGTTTTTTTGTTTTGTTTTCTGCATTATTTATTTTCTTTTGTTTTTTTGCTTTATTTTTTAATTATTTTTGCTTTTAGTTTTAGGAAAATTATAAACTTTCTGTTAGGGCCATTAGTTTTCAAATTTGAAAACACTTTTTTTTGTTTTTTTGTTTTCTTTCTTGCTTTATTTATTTTATTTTGTTTCTACTTACAACAAAATACTTATTGTTGCTATTTTTAATTATTACGTGGGCCGAACCATAAGACGTTAAAGCATTTCAAATGAACTCTAAAAAAGTTGAAAGTTGGCATGGTATCATAAATTGACCCACATAGTATGTGCATGTACAAAACGGACAATGGTATCATACTCGTCAATTACAAAGTTGGCATGGTATCATCATAATAGTTGGGGGAGAAAGTCTTCACTTTTTCTTCGCTTGTGTCATTTGCTTATTGCGCCGTAACCATGGATAATCTTCATCGTTTATCAGGATGCTGGGGTCAGCCTTGACTTTGAAGGGAGGAATTTCATGAAATTTTTCATAATCTTCAGACATGTCTGTCTTGCCCTCCACTCCCATGATGTCCCTTTTTACTGAAAGAACTATGTGGCGCTTTGGCTCATCGTATGATGTATTCGCTTCCTTATCTTTTCTCTTTCTCGGTCTGGTAGACATGTCCTTCACATAGATAACCTGTGCCACATCATTGGCTAGGACGAACGGTTCGTCAGTGTACCCAAGATTTTTCAGATCCACTGTTGTCATTCCGTACTGTGAGTCTATCTGTACCCCGCCTCCTGACAGATTGACCCATTTGCACTTAAACAAAGGGACCTTAAAATCATGTCCGTAGTCAAGTTCCCATATGTCCACTATGTAACCATAATATGTGTCCTTTCCCCTCTCGGTTGTTGCATCAAAGCGGACACCGCTGTTTTGGTTGGTGCTCTTTTGATCTTGGTCAATCGTGTAAAATGTATTCCCATTTATCTCGTATCCTTTCCAAATCAATACAGTCAAAGATGGTCCCTTGGACAACAAGTACAGCTCATCACAAACAGTGTTGTCACCTCTGAGACGTGCTTCCAACCAACTGCTGAAAGTCCTGATGTGTTCACATGTAATCTAGTCGCCGCACTACTCCGGGTGTTTGGAGCGCAGGCTGTTCTTGTGTTCATCGACATATGGGGTCACAAAGGTAGAGTTCTGTAGAACTGTGTAGTGTGCTTGAGACCAAGAATATCCGTCCCTGCATATTATTGAGACCCTTCTAAGCGTGCCTTTTCCAGTCAGTCTCCCCTCATACCGCAATTTAGGGAGACCTATCTTCTTAAGGCCAGGAATGAAGTCAACACAAAACCCGATGACATCCTCTGTTTGATGGCCCATGGAGATGCTTCCTTCTGGCCTAGCGCGGTTACGGACATATTTCTTTAGGACTCCCATGAACCTCTCAAAGGGGTACATATTGTGTAGAAATACGGGGCCCAGAATGACAATCTCGTCAACTAGATTAACTAGGACATGCGTCATGATATTGAAAAAGGATGGTGGGAACACCAGCTCAAAACTGACAAGACATTGCACCACATTACTCCTTAGCCTTGGTATGATTTCTGGATCGATCACCTTCTGAGAGATTGCATTGAGGAATGCACATAGCTTCACAATGGCTAATCGGACATTTTCCGGTAGAAGCCCTCTCAATGCAACCGGAAGCAGTTGCGTCATAATCACATGGTAGTCATGGGACTTTAGGTTTTGAAACTTTTTCTCTGCCATATTTACTATTCCTTTTATATTCGACGAGAAGCCAGTTGGGACCTTCATACTAAGCAGGCATTCAAAGAAGATTTCCTTCTCTTCTTTGGTAAGAGCATAGCTGGCAGGACCTTCATACTGCTTTGGAGGCATGCCGTCTTTTTCGTGCAAACGTTGCAGGTCCTCCCGTGCCTCAGCTGTATCTTTTGTCTTCCCATACACGCCCAAGAAGCCTAGCAGGTTCACACAAAGGTTCTTCGTCACGTGCATCACATCGATCGAAGTGCGGACCTCTAGGTCTTTCCAGTAGGGTAGGTCCCAAAATATAGATTTCTTCTTCCACATGGGTGCGTGTCCCCCAGCGTCACTCGGAACAGCTAGTCCGCCAGGACCCTTTCCAAAGATTACATGTAAATCATTGACCATAGCAAGTACGTGATCACCGGTACGCATGGCGGGCTTCTTCCGGTGATCTACCTCGCCTTTGAAATGCTTGCCTTTCTTTCGACATTGATGGTTGGTCGGAAGAAATTGACGATGGCCCAGGTACACATTCTTCCTGCAGCTTGCCAGGTATATACTATCGGTGTCAAGTAAACACTGCGTGCATGCGTGATATCCCTTGTTTGTCTGTCCTGAAAGGTTACTAAGAGCGGGCCAATCGTTGATGGTCACGAACAGCAACGCCTTTAGGTCAAATTCCTCCTGTCTGTGCTCATCCCACGTACGTACGCCGTTTCCATTCCACAGCTGTAAAAGTTCTTCAACTAATGTCCTTAGGTACACATCAATGTCGTTTCCGGGTTGGTTAGGGCCTTGGATGAGAACTGGCATCATAATGAACTTCTGCTTCATGCACATCCAAGGAGGAAGATTATACATACATAGAGTCACGGGCCAGGTGCTGTGATTGCTGCTCTGCTCCCCGAAAGGATTAATGCCATCCGCTCTTAAAGCAAACCATACGTTCCTTGGGTCACTTGCAAACTCATCCCAGTACTTTCTCTCGATTTTTCTCCACTGCGACCCGTCAGCGGGTGCTCTCAACTTCCCGTCTTTCTTACGGTCCTCACTGTGCCATCGCATCAACTTGGCATGCTCTCCGTTTCTGAACAGACGTTTCAATCATGGTATTATAGGAGCATACGACATCACCTTCGCAGGAACCCTCTTCTTGGGGGGCTCGCCGTCAACATCACCAGGGTCACCTCGTCTGATCTTATACCGTAATGCGCCACATACCGGGCATGCGTTCAGATCCTTGTACGCACCGCGGTAGAGGATGCAGTCATTAGGGCATGCATGTATCTTCTGCACCTCCAATCCTAGAGGGCATACGAACTTCTTTGCTGCGTATGTACTGTCGGGCAATTCGTTATCCTTTGGAAGCTTCTTCTTCAATATTTTCAGTAGCTTCTCAAATTCTTTGTCAGGCACAGCATTCTCTGCCTTCCACTGCAGCAATTCCAGTACGGTATCGAGCTTTGTGTTACCATCTTTGCAATTGGGGTACAACCCTTTTTTGTGGTCCTCTAACATGCGATCGAACTTCAGCTTCTCCTTTTAACTTTCGCATTGCGTCCTTGCATCGACAATGACCAGGCGGAGATCATCATCATCGGGCACATCGCCTGGTTCCTCTTGATCTTCAGCAGCTTCGTCCAGCATCATCGTGCACATCATCTGGTTCCTCTTGATGTTCAGTAGCATCACCGTATTCAGGGGGCACATAGTTGTCATCGTACTCTTCTTCTTCGCCGTCTTCCATCATAACCCTATTTCTCCGTGCCTCGTTCAAACATTACAGTGTGGCATGAAACCCTTGTAAAGCAGGTGGGTGTGAAGGATTTTCCGGTCAGAGTAAGACTTCGTATTCCCACATATAGGGCATGGACAACACATAAAACCATTCTGCTTGTTTGCCTCAGCCACTTCGAGAAAATCATGCACGCTCTTAATGTACTCGGAGGTGGGTATTGAACTGTACATCCATTGCCGGTTCATCTGCGTGCATTATATATAATTAAGTGTGTCAAAAATTATTACAGAACATCATGAATAGATAATGAATTAACCAAATTAATAGAAGTTCATCATCACATTAAAACCAAAGTACATACATAGTTCTCATCTAACAACATAAAGGTCTGCAGAGCATCTAAATTAATTAAACCATACACTGAAACTATGTAAAACATTTCAATGCGAAAACAAATGCGATCATAATCGCAACCTATGTAACAACTGATCTAACGGTATAATGATATCAAGCCTCGGTATGAATGGCATATTTTCTAATGTTTCTAATCTTCAAGCGCATTGCATCCATCTTGATCTTGTGATCATCGACGACATCCGCAACATGCAACTCCAATATCATCTTATCCTCCTCAATTTTTCTAATTTTTTCCTTCAAGAAATTGTTTTCTTCTTCAACTAAATTTAACCTCTCGACAATAGGGTCGGTTGGAGTTTCCGGTTCAACAACCTCCTAGATAAATAAAATCTATGTCACGTTGGTCGCCATAATTGTCATAAATAATAAATGAACCAATAGTTATGAAAAGATAATATATACCACATCCGAATCATAGACAGGACGAGGGCCGACGGTGGCGGATACCAAAACCATCGCACTATATAAGATGCAATAATAAAAGTAAGAAAATTATACAAGTATCTATATAAACATACAAGTAAGATTTTTTTTTCCTTTCAGAAAGAAGATAAGAACAAGAGGCTCACCACGGTGGTGCCGGCGACGAGATCGGCGCGGGCGATTGACGGCGGTGAAGACGGGGACGGGACGTGACGGACCGCTAAACCTAGACAAATATTGAGCAAAATGGAGCTTGGTGGTCGATCTTGGAGAGGAGAAAGCTTAAGTAGTGTGGCTCGGGCATTCCATCGAACACCTCGTGTGCATAGGAGGTGAGCTAGAGCACCACAAAGCTCTCCCCTCGCCGTCCACGAAAAACAAAGCAGTGGGAGTACTCTGCTCGCGGGCGAGGGGTATATATAGGCAACTAATTGGTTCCGGTTCGTGGCAAGAACCGGGACTAAAGGGCAGCCTTTGGTCCAGGTTCAAGCCACCAACCGGGACAAATGGTGGTGGGCCAGGAGCGAGGACCATTGGTCCCGGTTCGTCCGACCAACCGGGACCAATAGCTCCAGTCGAACCGGGACCAATGGCCCACGTGGCCCGCCGGCCCCCGGGGCTCACGAACCGGGTTCAATGCCCCCATTGGTCCCGGTTCTGGATTGAACCGGGACTAATGGGCTGACCTGGCCTGGACCATTGCCCCCTTTTCTACTAGTGCATCCTGGGTGAACAATTCTTTATTCCTCACCCCAGTCGTGTCCCACGAGCACAACTTGAAGGAAAATAACAGTTGGGTAATATTACAATGGAAAGAACTGTGGTCAGTGTCCCACCATACAAAAAGAAGGTAGTTTTACGGCATGCATGCCAGAAAGTTACGTTCTGCATGTGGGAAAACATGATGCATAAATATTACACTAAAAAAGTTGTTGATGTCATTTTACAACACTAAAAAATAGAATAATTGCAAATCCGGTCGAAAAATCATGATTTTTTTGACAACAAACTTTCTCAAGCGTTACTGGAGTGAAAAGTTATGCGAAGAACTGACTTTCCTGGTATTGTTGAAAAAAAAATCAACACTACATTAGAATTACTATTCACTTTATAATATATAGATAATTTTGTTAATTTTTTGCTCAAATTTTTGAGCTGAGTTTTTCTTTGTTGAAACTTTTATACGACTAGGCCACAAGGTCAAGTTTGTTCAAATTGTTTTTTTTTTATATTTTTGACTTTTCCTGAATTGCTAACATCTTTTTTGCAGGCAACTTTTTCCTGAATTGCTAACATCTTTTTTGAAGGCTACCGAAGTCCTGGTTTTTTGTATTAATGTTATTTCCCTCTACACGCATTTTATGAATGTCTTCCAGCTTAGTAGGTGCAAGCTCGAACTGCATGTGTTTGTTTTTGGGTGTTTCTGTCGTTGGTTCGCTGCACAAAACATCGTCCTGCACAGGAAGAGTGGCCGGTACTGCCCCTGCTATGCTGAACAAAGAGGAAGAAGAGGCCATGGCTGGGTTCTTCTTTGTGTGCCCCCTGCAGGCATGGAAAATGGGATCAGTGTTATAAATATAGATACTAGTATTTGCCAACGGCCCGGGGCGTGCAATCATATCGTTCGACCAAACTGTTGAGTAACGTGATTGTATTAGGAAATATAGGTTAGACTAGGAAATATTCTGGCTTGCCTTATACTCCAAGTAGATCATGTACTCCTATATATATGCCCACGAGGCTCAAGCAATACAACAAACTATTCCACCAAACCTCTCTCTCCCTTCTAACATGGTATCTATCGCAAGTCGATCCTAAACCCTAGCCGCCGCCGCTTCCGCACCTGCGCGCCGTCTCCGGGGCGGTCGGCCTCCATGACCGCCATCGGGGGCCGCGCCGCCCGTACCTAGGTTTCGTCCACCGGCCGTGTTGGCCGGCTGCCCTAGAGAGTCTTTTTGCCGATCCTTTGATCCGGGATTCTCTCTTTCGCGGGTCGCTTTGATCGGCGTCTACTTTTTGGTTTTCCGGTCTACGTGATCCGGTTTGCGTCGCCCATCGCCGCCGTCGCCCCCGTGCGCCTCTACTCCAACACCGGCGCGAGCGGCCGGCTTCTTCACCGACCCGGCGGCCTCGCGCGTCGTCCACGCGTCTGCCCGTCGGTCGCCCCGACTAGGCGGCCTCGCGCGTCGTCCACGCGTCGGCCCGCCGGTCGCCCCGACCCGGCGGCCTCGCGTCATACGACATCCCTTCACCGCCGCCGGTCGCGCGACGTCCCGCCCGTCGATCTACGCCGGCCGTCATCGCGCTGCTCCGACCGGGACTCCTGCATCACCCTGACCCGGCGGCCTCGCGCCATGTGGCGGCCAATCATAGCCGCCCGCCACTGCCGGCTTCATCTCGGACTTCGTCGCCACCACGCCTCCACCGAGCGGCGTCCCCGACCTCGTGCGCGATCGGCTTGATCTCCCGCTCGCCGCCACGATCCGCCTCATCTACGCCGCGCGACCGACCTGGCCCGTCGGTTGCACGCGCCTCCGCAGGTCCCGTCAAGATCGTCCCCGAGTTCAGCGCGCCTCTCCACCGATCGAGCATCGGGCTGCCGCTGCGTCGCCCCGTCGGGCCGCAGCGCCGCTGCCCCGTGGTTCTTCTCCCGGCTGCACCGACCCGCGTCACCGCTGCGTCGCCCCTTCGGGCCGTAGTGCCGCGGCCCGCGGTCCCCCGCCGCCCCGAGGGCGTCCGCTCTAGGCCGTCCGTGGCTGCATTGACCCTCGCGCCGCTGCTGCGTCTCCCCGTCGAGTCGTAGCGAGCGTGGCACGCGGTCCACGCCGTCGTCCCGAGGCCGTCCCCGCGGTTGCACCGACTCGCGAATCACCGTTGTGTAGCCGCTTCGGGCCGCAGCGTCGCGGTCCCACGGTCCCTGCCGCCGCCCCGAGGTCTTCCCGCCGTCGCCCCGACAAGCCTACCGCCGCTGCGTCGCCCCTTCGGGCCGTAGCGCCGCGGCCCACGGTCCACTCCGCCGTCACCGCGCGTCGACCTCTCGTGGTATGCGCCGCGCCGTCTCCTTTGGCGCGGGAATGCCACCGTCCGCGCCGGTCTTCGTCGCACTGTCAGGGTTCTCGCCTACTTCGAGCACCGCCGCCACACTCCTAACCTAGCCGCCGCCGCTGCCGTCAGGCCACCGCACCCGCTCTTCTTTGGCCGCCGCCGCCGCCCGTCCACCCCCTTCGTCTTCGTCCAAGCACTAGCCCGTCGCCAGCGTTGCCGTCATCTACCCAGACCACTTCGTCTACTCCGACCACTGTTGGTGACATCGGCCCCGCGCTGATGGACGCCGCAATCATCGTCGAGTTCTTCTCTGCTGGCCCCTCCGACTTCTCTGACATGGCGTACAGCTCATGCAGGTCCCTCGTCTACGCATGCCCGGTGCTGGCAACACTGATGCGTGCCTTCATCCACGACGTGTCCCCGGGCCTGGCAAGCCTGGTCGACGCTTCGTCAACTTCGTCTTCGTCCGTCTACGCATGCCCGGTGCTGGCAACACCGGTGCGTGCCTTCGTCCACGATGTGTCCCCGGGCTTGGCAAACCCACCGCGATGCGTCGTCAACAACATCTTCTTCCCGGCGCACCACTACTTCGACACCACTGCGCCCATGACTAATTCGGCGCCACCTTGCGCCCGCGGCACCACGGCGACTTCCTCGACACCGGCCACCCCGACTCGACATCGACCACGGCATTCTTCGCACGGTTACCTCGTCCATGGCTCCACCAGACACGCTCTTGGCTACATGGACAAACTGCACAAAGGGCTACCGCCTTACTTGATCAACCTCGTCGGTTGCCACTCCGGCCACGACTCCGCGATGCGTCGACCGTTACGACTGTTGGGGGGTGTCAGTCGGCTTGCCTTCGGATTCTTCTCCAGTCTCACTGTCTGCGTTGCTACCATTGTGACTGCGGGGGATGTTGAGTAACGTGATTGTATTAGGAAACATAGGTTAGACTAGGAAATATTCTGGCTTGCCTTGTACTCCAAGTAGATCATGTACTCCTATATATATGCCCACGAGGCTCAAGCAATACAACAAACTATTCCACCAAACCTCTCTCTCCCTTCTAACACAAACGGCTAGCTAATTTTGGATAGGCATATGACACACCCATTCTTTTTTTTGAAAAGAGTGGACATCCCTCGACATCTGCATCGAGTGACGCACAAAGCCTTTTATTTATCATATCAAAGTGCATCATCCGATCATAACAAAGTTCAAACAATAAATTGACGCACATGACTACTCCAAGGACAAAATAAGAAAATAGAATATCGTAGGAAAATGTGCCTCATGCATCACAAATCCTACTACATGGCCGGGGACCAAATCGGCTGAACAAATCCCGAGAGACCATCTCCCATCGGTTCCACCCAAAGATCGTGGAGGCCGAGCCTCCTCCTGGCGTAGTGATGACCATGTATGGATCCAACTGGTGGCCTTGAACACAACCTGCAAAAAGTTTGGAACTTTCGCTCGATTAAAAATACAATTACTACAAGTGTTCCAAAGCACTCTCACTAACCAGTTTCCAAACATATTTGTACTACTCGTTGGTGGAGATAGGTTGAAAGCTATATGGAATGTTCGCCATAGTAGCTTGGCAGGTGGGCATTGAAGGAATATATGCTGAATCTAATCCTCGTTGCCACAAAAGCAACACTTAGTGCACCCTTGCCAATCTCTTATTTCAGATTATCTTTTCTCAAGATGACCCTGCGACCCAAGTACCGCATGAAGATTTTTGTTTTCAATGGGACTTTCATTTTTCACATATATTTGCGGTGAAAAGTTTGCCCATCATTGATGAGGTCTGTATACATGGATTTAATTATGAGGCCACCAAAAGCATTCAATTTCCAACAGAATGTGTCTGATTCTTGTGAAAGGTTGACCATCATCAACCTTGCAACAAGGTTTAACCAGTTTGTCCATTTGTCCCCAATCAGTTGTCTTCTAAATGCAACACTCAATGGTATGTGGCCCATCACATAGGCAACAGAGATATCTTTCCGCTCTAGAATATGATAGATACGATGGCATGGCATGGCTAGTGGCATGTCCCCTAGCCATGTATCTTCCCAGAACCTAGTAGCATTTCCTAAAGTGAACGTCCCTCTGCAAAAAAAAACATTTATAACTCCGGTGTGTCCTTTCCAGAAAGGAGAGTCTGTTGGTTTTGCCAGAACTTCAGAGATGGTTTTTAATGAAACTACTTATTCCTAAGTAATTCTTGCCAAACCCCGTCCTCGGTAAGTATCTTGCAAAGCCATCTACTCAAAAGACACTTATTTTTAATCTCAAGGACTTCCACCCCTAGACCTCCTTGGTTTTAGGGCAGCATATCACATCCCGCCTTGTAAGGCGGAATTTACGCTTATGTTCATCAAACTGCCAGCAAAATCTGGATCTGCTGTAATCCAATATATTTCGCACCCCTTTAGGTATTTCAAAGAAAGATAATATGAACATAGGTAAGCTTGTGAGAACAGCTTTGATTAGGGCGAGCCTTGCCCCATAAGACATAAGCTTACCAGTCCGAGAGCTCAACTTTTACTCGAAGCGATCCTCAATACCTTTCTATCCTTGTTAAGAAGTTTACGGAATTGCACTGGGATACCAAAGTATCTAAAGGGGAAAGAGCCTGACTCACAACCAAACAACTGTTTGTATTGATCCTCTCCTTCTTTGGCTTTTCCAAAGCAGAGGTGTTCGTTCTTGTGGAAGATAATTTTGAGACCAAATAACTGCTCGAATAAATAAATAATATTCATAGTTTTGCCTTTTCAATGTCATGTTCCATGAAGATGATGGTGACATCGACATACTGAAGTACCGATACTCCACCGTCCAGAAGATGAGGAATTTAGCCTGCAACATGACATGCTTGCTTGGCTCAGCTAACAAGAACCTCTAGAAGATCTGCTACAATGTTCAAAAGAATAGGTGACATAGGGTCTCCCTGTCCAAAATTGTTTTGTGTTTGAAAATAGTATCCAATGTCATTATTTACGTTGACCCCCACGCTGCCCCCTTTGACAAATGTGTCAATCCATTGGCACCATTTTCTGTGGAAGCCTTTCATGCGCATACATTGTTGCAAGAATGGCCATTTAACCAATATTCCACGGTCTGCTCCTCTGCTGGAACATAGCAGACTAGGCGGTGGCATGCGTGCTCGTGCGGCCAGCCTTGTAGGCCTGACTTGGAATAGCACTGTGCATAAATGAGAAATACGGTGGCATGAATATTGGTTCCAGGTAGAATACGTGAGATGAGTACGCTCCTGGCCTGATCACGAGTAAGACTGACGCGGGTCATAAAGAGTTCCATGCGGCTCATCCACCATAACACCCCACTGGAGGTATATCCACTTTTATTCAACCTAATTTAACCTTGAGTACCGTGGACATAAGACACACCCTGGTACATACGAGTGCTATATATATAATGTGCCAGAACTCTCACCACGGCCTTCCCCGCTGGCATATCGCCCAATCACATTAAAGGCACTCATAGAACACAAGTAGATTCCATGCCAATATTTCCCAGAACTAGAAACAGCTAGCAGACTCACAGTCAAGGCATCGTTTTTACAAGATATTCTTTTATACTCTAGTTCATACTGGTGAGGCACAGAAACACGATGCCGTGGTCTGATGACATGTGATTAAGATATCAGTTGAATGCATTTGGAGTGAGAGGAACTAGGAAATTCTCCGGCACGGGGACATCAGGTTGTTCTAGCTTGCTAACTACATTCCACATGGGAAAAACTGCAAGATTTAGGCCAAGGAAAAGTACAAGCAGCTTGTTCACGAAATCTAGTACATTGCTTCCATATAGATGTAGGAATATAAACAGGTCCAAATCTAGGAACCTATATATGTAAGTGGGAACCCATTGAAACAAAATTTCGTCATTATCCATGCACAAAGCCATGGATACTACACCAACTCCCTATGGATGTGGATTTTTGTATATATATGTATGTAGGGACGAATCTATATACTGTTTGGTTTTATATTCAAAATACCTTTTTCTCATGTAATACAGAGATCGATGCATGGTACTTTGAGAGGTAGTCAGCGAGCGGGAGTGTGGGAGCTAACAAACAAACCCAAGGTGGTGCCTCAAAGCTACATGCTACTCAATGATTAGTCGTGCCTGCGTATTTTACCATAGAGAAAATAGTGTGTGATCACTACAGGAAAAAACTTTAAAGCCGTGTACCCAAAGAACTCGGCTTATATCAATATAAACTCGGTTTATATATAAGCCGAGTAAAACTCAGGGCTTATATGACACGGTTTACACTCGATCGGCTTATAGGCTATAAGCCGAGTGCCAGTGGGAAAACTCTCGGTTTATATTTAAGCCGTGTGTTTATATGAGGCTCTCGGCTTAATAAAGTAACATGACGGCAGCCGGGAGATAACGGCCACGTGTCACCGTCACTATAAACCGAGTGCCTACGAGTGCTACACGGTTAAAATATAAACCGAGTGCCTAAGCGAGCCGCACGGTTTATATATAAACCGAGTGCCTTCATGAGCCACACGGTTTACATATAAACCGAGTGCCTAAGCGCGCCGCACGGTTTAAATATAAACCTAGTGTCTACACGAACTGCACGGTTTATAAATATAAGCCGAGTGCATTTGTACGCCGGGTGCAATTTGGACTATAAGCCGGGTGCCTGGCATCTGGAACACTCGGCTTATACAGCTCCCCGTGGCGTAATATTCCTATAAGCCGGGTGCCATGTCCCTGGGACACTCCGTTTATAGGCCAAATAGCATTTTCCCTGCATGCTTCAGCGAGCAGCGGAAATATGGCTTATATATCCAGCAATATATTGATTCAGCAAGCAGCATGACCAACAATATATATCCAGCAAGCAACATGACCAACAATATATATCCAGCAATATATAGATCCAGCAAGCTAGATGATCAGCAATATAATCCAGCAATATATAGATCCAGCAAGCAATAGATCCAACGAAGGTTCACAACAACAACATATATCCAACGGAAGTCCACAGATGCGTACATATGCAACAATAGTTCGCAAACGAAAGGACCATAAGTTCCAAGTCCACACATGCGTACATATCCAACAAGGTTCATGAGTTCCCAGTTTACACAAAGCATTGTTCCAGGTTCACAAACAAAAACATGAGTTCCAAGTTCACACAAAGCATTGTTCCAAGTTCACAAACAGAAGCACAATGACAACTACCTCGAGTGATCATTGTTGCCAGGAGGTCGAAGCCGTAGTGGGTGTCACTGGGCTTGCTTATCCCGACTGAGAACACGTCAAGCATGAGACAGTAAGATGGTAAGATGCATGATATTTAAGCATGATGGTAAGATGCATAATTAAAAAAGTTGGAAGACTTACAAAGCTGAAAGTAGGAAGAGGCGGAAGAGGAGGAAGATCCGGCAAAGTAGAACACTGCATATTAGTTTTGAACTGAGCGAATGTCTCAAGCAGGGCTGCCTATTGTTTGGCCATGAATTCCTGTTGTTGCAAGAGGGCTTGCTGCATTTTCATGGCTTGCTCCTGTTGAAGGAGGGAATTGGCCTGAGCCTGCTCGCAACATGGTTTCTTCCTGCAGCAACCTGGCTTCTTCCTCTAGGCGGGCCTACAACATGCCATCAAAACAAGTTCACCATCATTGCAATGCAAAGAAGAAATCACAAGGAAGATCAATGAAGCAACATATACCTAAAATTGATGCATCATGTGCAGTCCAGGCTGTGGGTGACGCTCTATAGCAGGACCTGAGCTCGACGTGGTAGCACGAAGGTGGGCGAGTTTTGGAATATCCTTCTTACGGATGGCACCATCACCAACATATAACCGACCACCCTTGTTGCCTTGTCCTGCCTGGAGGGAAACCGTAACATCAATGTCCTGTGAGGCCGGATCAGAATCGAGCCCGTTGTGCTCCTTGAACTTCCCACTATATGCATCAATCCTCAAGCCAGATCCTAGGTTGACCCACCCCCCTTCAGGTTTCTTTGACGTGCAGGAAAGAAATAATCCCGTGAAGGTATTGAGCCGTGGTTCGCCCTCACCTCTCTCCCTATTCTGCAATAGAAGCAATAATATCCAATAAGGGCACAAGTAGGCACAAGTTCATAAGCCAAATGGTATTAATACCTTCTTCTGCATGTAAGCGTGGAGGTTGAGGTTGCCTTGAAGGTGTACTAGACCACCCATCATGGCACGCCGCTCCGAACACGCTCTGTGTGCCGCCCTCCACTCTGGGTTTATGCACCTGGATATGATTTGCTAATAGCAAGGAATATTGTTGCTGCACCATGGGGGAACCGCCTGAGGTATAACAAATACATCCAAGTTAGGAATGAAACTAAGTTGTTTTGATCCAGACAGTCATAAATAAATGGAAACTACCTTCAAGTACATGGAACGAGTCAGATGCACTCTCCGGGTTAGTGGCTTTTTGAGAAGCATGTTGCGTTCGTGCGCGAAATACTTCACCATGGCATCGACACGCCCCTCGTAAGACATGTCTTGGACAATCTTCTTGGCAATCGCCTCCATGACCTCATTAGCTTCATCCTCATAGGGCATGTGTATAAAGACGCGTAAGACAGCTATCAATGCAATGATTTTGAATGTTGGCAAAGAAATAACTATGAAAATTGACAAAGAATTTTACCCTCGAAGCGTGTTCGGTGCCGATCGTCCCTCCAGCAAGAAGCCCTGCGGCGACGATCCCGACGTCAAACTAATGTGTGTCCTGCAATAAAGTGCAAACTAAGATCAAACATAATTCACATACACAAACCAGAATGATAGAATTACATATATGTATCAAATATGGAGAAATGAACACACGCACATAGTCTTTTTTGAACATTTCAAGGTATGCATGTTTTCTGATGCAAAATTAAGACTTCTTTGATCAATTTCTATTGTGCTATTGGTAAACTAATTAGTATGTTGGCATGTCATATTTGTTGTATGAAAAATGGGATGGACCACCCTGTTTCAAAATCCTAGATCCGCCACTGTGTGTGATGCAGGTGTTCTGAAGATGCAATTGCGGGAGGGAGGGGAACCAAAACCAGATGCAGCATGTTGCATGAGCAGGAGATCAGCAGTTGTTGCACGAGCAGGAGATCAGAGGAAACCTGCACAAACCATGGCAATTCCCAATAAGTTTATATGACCATTCAGACGCTTCAAGACTAAAGAGGCATTCAAGGTCAGTAGTGTGCCACACATACTGTTTGGCCATCAATCTCTATTGATGAAACTCACAATAGGCTACGAACAACAGTGAAACTGAAAATAATGATGCAAAGATAGTTTATCCTTGCTCTTCAAGATTCTTAGTGAACTGGAATCTACAACACGGAACAGAGACCATTCAAAAAATACATTTTTAAAACCGTTCAAAATAACTGGAATAGAGCAGAGAGAAATTCCATCTGAAGGCGTGAGCAACTGCTAGTTTCATCAGTAAGTAGACACTAAAAAATGATGTGTGGGGTGTGGCCACTATCATATTGTCACCAGTAAATTACATACTAGTAATTAATTTTGATGAAACTAAAGAGCCATTTTTAACTCAACTAGCATGCAATCCCATTATTACTGAAGGATACTAGATAGTGAATATAAATGAATTCGTAGCATGAACAATAACAAGGCTAACTTACGCTCTGAGCACGCCGGAGCACCTTGCCGCGGAGGGAGGGTGGGGCGGCGGAGATGGCCGGATGGCCGGATGGCCGATGGGAGGGCCGACTCGGGGCTCCC
>NC_041387.1:2772915-2773779 GCF_002162155.2 Triticum dicoccoides
CTCGGGGCTCCCCGTGCTCATGGAGGGGACGGGGGGGAGGGGGATCTGTGCGCCGAGGAGAGGGCGGCGCCCTGGGGGGAGGGGGTGACGGCGAGGTGGCCGGTGGGTGGAGGGTGGGCGGAGGCGCGAAGTGAGGAGGGGCGCGGGGGCAGAGACATGGGAGGGCGCGGGGGAGACACATGGGAGGCGCGGGGAAGAGATAGTGAGGCGGGCCGATTTTGGCCAAAATGAGCTCTTCGCGGGTTTATTTTCGCAAGCCTCGCGCTCACTGATGAGCCTGGTACACAAGGGTAAGCCTAGTGCCATAGGAAAAAACACACGGTTTATAAAAAATATTTTTATTTTTGTTTTATTTCAATACAAAAAGTTTATTAGTTTTACTTTTAATAATTTATATGTTTCATTTTATTGTATTTTTATGGTACTTATTTTAGTTTTCTTTTTATTGTATTTTTATTCTATTTTCAGTTCATTGTTTTTATAAATGATACCCTCTCCCCATATTTCTTTATTTCCACTCTTTAAAATATCGGTCAATATTCCGGTAAAAGTTTGGGTGTGTTTCGAGTAGGCCTCAGCTGCGGCTGCTTGTAAGCTACACAATCTCCGATGTAGTCTCCGGATACCGAGAGGGAACAAATCGGGTTGGTGAAGGAAGTGCGGGCCCTGTTACTCTGTTGGCCTCCAAACTTCTCGTGCTCTCAAAGGAGGCCATCGAATGACACGTGTGAGGCCCCTGCATTTTTTGGACCCGCCTGGAATATTTGAGACATTTATTGCACTGCTAGGGTTTGGGCGCCGGAAATTGCAGATCTGCAAGACGGCACATGAAATCATGCCAGAAGCGGCGTGTAAAGTCCTATG
>NC_041387.1:2773963-2775794 GCF_002162155.2 Triticum dicoccoides
GGCCATGCCTGATCCAACCGTTTAAATCCTCAGAAGACCGTATGATGCCGAAAATCCTCGGGAGCCGGCACGGTGTCATAACATGGCACCTGTGGGGTGTGGTAAAAGTTTGATCGCATTTCGAGTAGGGCTCACCTGCGGCTGCTTGTAAACTACACCATCTACGATGTAGTCTCTGGGTACCGAGAGGGAGTGAATCGGGTTTGTGAAGGAAGTGCGGGCCCTGTTACTCTGTTGGCCTCGAAACTTCTTGTTCTATCAAAGGAGGCCATCGAATGACACATGTCAGGCCCATGCATTTTTTAGACCCGCCTGGAATATTTGAGACATTTTATTGCACTGCTAGGGTTTCGGCGCCGGAAATTGCAGATCTGCAAGGTGGCACATGAAATCATGCCCATAAGCGGCATTACTAGTAGAAAAAGAGCCATTTGTCCCGGTTCATAAGGGCCTTTAGTCCCAGTTCTGGAACCGGGACTAAAAGGTCGTTACTAAAGCCTCCACCCTTTAGTCCCGGTTCTTACACGAACCGGGACTAAAGGCCGTCCACGTGGCCACTGTCTGGAGCTCCAACCGGGACTAAAGGTATTTTTACGAAAAAAATTGATTTTTTTAATTTTCAAATTTCTGAATTATTTTCCAATTTAATCTCTACTCACCCCTATCACTGCTCAATTTAACCTCTAATCTCTAATCGCCCATCATCATTCCATATCATCTAACTTCCCGGCCGGTCACTCATCCTCTCACTACTCCAACCTGAGCACGCTTAACTTTCGGGTTCTATTCCCCCTCGTTTCCAAGTCTGCACTTGTTGTTTTCCTGACAACGGTAAGATGTCAATCCTATTAACCCTCGGGAGTTTAGCTTGAGCATTAAGTCACACGTTTCACTGTTTGAGTTTGAAACTATTATTCTAAAAAACAATAATTATTTAGTAACACTAATATTTCTTCAATAAGTAGTTTGACCATAGTTTGACCAGATTTGACCAAAATTCAAAAAATTGAAATAATTATTTAGTAACACTAATATTCTTGAATAATTATGTAGTAACACTAATATTTCTTGAATAAGTAGTTTGACCATAGTTTGACCAGATGACCATAGTTTGACCAGATTTGACCAAAATTCTAAAAAACTGTAATGATTATTTAGTAACACTAATATTATTGAAAAATTATTTAGTAACACTAATACTTCTTGAATAAGTAGTTTGACCAAAGTTTGACCTTATTTAACCAAAATTCAAAAAAATGAAATTTGAGCATAATTTTTTTCCTTTTAGAATTTGAGGATTCTAAAAATTTGCAAACAGGCCGTTTTCGTGCCGAACATTTTGATATATTATACGTTTTTTTGACATCGTATGTAAAAGTTATAGCCATTTTACATTTTCCCTACTCTTTTTGAAAAACATGTCCAAATTTAAGTTTTTAAATTTTTCTAACTAGTACATGTAGTAATGGGACCATTAGTACCAGTTCGTGCCACGAAGCGGTATTAATGCCTCAAACCCCATTAGTACCGGTTCGAGCCACCAACCGGGACTAAAGGTCTAACCTTTAGTATAGGTTGGTGCCATGAACCGGTACTAATGGGCATTGCACCCTTTAGTCCCCGTTTGTGGCACCAACCGGGACTAATGCCTGTACGGTGCCCTAGCCGCTCGAACCGGGACTAATGCTCAAATTAGTCCCGGTTCATAATGCAACGAGGACTAATGCTCTTTTCTGGCCGAACCAAAGCCCTGTTTTCTACTAGTGCATGTAAAGTCCTATCTGATGTCTTTGCGACATGCGTAGGCCTTTTGCAGACGAGGGAGGGGCGG
>NC_041387.1:2776000-2776926 GCF_002162155.2 Triticum dicoccoides
AAACCGTATGATGCTGGAAATCCTCGGGAGATGGCACGGTGTCATAACATGGCCCCTGTAGGGTGTGGTAAATGTTTGGGCGTGTTTTGAGTTGGGCTCACCTGCGACCGCTTGTAAACTACACCATCTCCGATGTAGTCTCTGGGTACCGAGAGGGAACGAGTCGGGTTTGTGAAGGAAGTGTGGGCTATGTTGCTCCGTTGGCCTCGAAACTTCTCGTGATCTCAAAGGAGGCACATCGAATGACACATGTCAGGCCCCCACATTTTTCGGACCCGCTTGGAATATTTGACACATTTATTGCATTGCTAGGGTTTTGGCGCCAAAAATTGCAGATCTGCGACGCGGCGCATGAAATCATGCCCAGAAGCGGCATGTAAAGTCCTATGTGATGTCTCTGCAACATGCGTAGGTCTTTTGCAAACGAGGGAGGGGCAGGCCCAACCACCGGGGGGCAAAATT
Source organism: Triticum dicoccoides (assembly GCF_002162155.2). NCBI lineage: Eukaryota > Viridiplantae > Streptophyta > Magnoliopsida > Poales > Poaceae > Triticum > Triticum dicoccoides. The sequence goes on from NC_041387.1 coordinate 2,776,463, forward strand.
ACCTCGGTGCCATGCCTGATCCAACCGTTTAAATCCTCGGAGAATCGTATGATGCTGGAAATCCTCGAGAGCTGGCACGGTGTCATAACATGGCCTCTATAGGGTGTGGTAAAATTTTGGGCGCGTTTCGAGTAGGGCTCTCCTGCGGCCGCTTGTAAACTACACCATCTTCGATGTAGTCTCTGGGTACCGAGAGGGAACGAGTCGGGTTTGTGAAGGAAGTGTGGGCCCTGTTGCTCTGTTGGCCTCGAAACTTCTTGTGCTATCAAAGGAGGCCATTGAATGACACGTGCCAAGCCCATGCATTTTTCAGACCCGCCTGGAATATTTGAGACATTCTATTGCACTGCTAGGGTTTCGGTGCCGGAAATTGTAGATCTGCAAGGCGGCATATGAAACCATGCCCAAAAGCGGCATGTAAAGTCCTATGTGATGTCTTTGCGACATGCGTAGGCCTTTTGCAA
>NC_041387.1:2777361-2801155 GCF_002162155.2 Triticum dicoccoides
ATGCCCCTGTAGGGTGTGGTAAAAGTTTGGGCGTGTTTCGAGTAGGGCTCACCATGGGCTGCTTGTAAACTATACCATCCCTGATGTAGTCTCTAGGAACCGACAAGGAATGAGTCGGATTTGTGAAGGAAGTGTGGGCCCTGTTGCTCCGTTGGCCTCGAAACTTATCTTGCTCTTAAAGAAGGCCATCGAATGACACGGAGGGAGGACCAGGCCCAGCCACTAGGGGGGGGGGGGGAATTACCTCGGCTCCATGCCTTACTTCGCGTTACCGAGTGCTCGTGTCTTGGCCCTGGACGAAGAGCAAAGCACTCGGCGTAGAGTGAAGTTTCAGTAGTTGGTTTTGCATGTCATCATAATATGGATACACTAGGGGGTCGAAAGTGTCATCTAAATATTAAAATGGCGTTAAATTTAGAGTTTCACAAATAGGACCCATGAAAACTACTCCCTCCGTTCCTAAATATTTGTCTTTCTAAAGATTTCAACAGGTGACTACATACAAAGCAAAATGAGTGAATCTACACTCTAAAATATGTCTACATACATCCGTATGTTATAGTCTAGTTGAAATGTCTAGAGAGACAAATATTTAGGAACGGAGGGAGTAGTCGACAGAAAATAGGGGAGAATAATAATACTAATTAAGTAGTAAATATAAATGCAATGAAAACCACCTTAAATCAATTTTGCATAAATGATACGAGTTGAAAAAAAAATCCGCAAAAATGTAAACCTAGTGCTTTCTTAGGGCCCACGGCTTATATGGCCTATAAGCCGAATGCTTGCGCATGGCACACGGCTTATATGTCCTGTAAGCCGAGTGCCTGCTTCGGACAGACGGGTTATAGGGTGCTCCATGACAGCTCCGTCAGCAACCTTCGTTGCAGACACGTGGTCGTTTGTCTTTGCCGAGTGTGTGCTATAAGCCGGGTGCTTTTTCGAGTAGATACCGAGTGTGTGCTATAAGCGAGACCTTTTTTGCAACACTCGGCTTATAGATGACCATAAGCCGAGTTCTTCATTTTTGCCGGGTGTTTTATTCCCTATACTCGGCTTTGAGGAGCATAAGCCGGGTGCCCAAAAAATAGCACTCGGCTTATAGGCTAACACACGGGAAAAACTAATTTTCCTGTAGTGGATGGTAGTTACAGGGATGGTCTGAGACGGTAACGTTGCTTGAATCTTGATGCGGCAATGCAACTTAAGGTCAAACTAGCCGGAGCAATTCCAAACAATAGGTAGTGTTACTATGTGGAAGCAATTTTTTTTTTGAAAAGGGGGATTCCCCGGCCTCTGCATCAGATCGATGCATACGGCCTCTATTATTAAAAAGTAAACAAGGTCTCAACAAGGTCTTACAGTTATGGAACAAAAGCAGCAGCTAGCTCACATAGAGCGTCAACTGCAAAGCAGAAACCCCAAAAGCCACAACCGGCTGGCATAAAAACAGATAGGTAAACTAAATGCCTATCCTATTACATGATCGCCATCCAAACCGGTTGAAGATATCCCGCGCTACCGTCTCCCACCGGACAGATCCAGTAACCAAACGCTCCCTGGCCTCCGTCGGAGTGAGTAAGGACCACGTACGGATCAGTGCTGTAGCTCGGAATAACACCTGCAAAAAATGAGTATTTGTTGTTCTGTTAAAAACCAAATCATTTCTACAATTCCAAATTGCCCATAATAACGCACATACTCCTACACGGATGTGTCTGGCTGTTTCGGACTCAATCCCAACAAGCCACGCCCCAAATAACGTGTTGACCGATCTCGGAGGAGTAATATTAAAGGCAATTTGCACGGAGCGCCACAACCCTCGTGCCAACGGACAGTCAAAAAATAAATGCTTGATAGTCTCATCCCGATCACAGAAACTACACCTAGTAGATCCTGTCCAGTTGCGCTTAACTAGATTTTCCTTTACCACATAAACACTTTAATCTTCAAAGGTACCTTAACTTTCCAGACCTCTTTGGAACTAGGTATCACAGTAGAATTAATGATATCAATGTACATCGATTTAACCGTGAACACCCCAGATCTAGTTAGCTTCCAACATAACTGGTCGGGCCAAGGATTTAGCTGAACCTCCATCAGCCTACGGACCAAGTGAAGCCATGCTTCCCATCGAGGCCCGACAAGCACCCTCCTAAACTGAATGTTTAGAGGGATAGACTGCATAACCGTAGCAACGAGAGCATCCCTACGCTGAACAATACGATAAAGTGTCAGATATTGTGTAGCCAAAGGCGTGTCACCAAGCCACATATCCTCCCAGAATCGCGTATTATCACCATTACCGACAATACATCTCGTTCTGTTAAAGAAAGCGGCTTTGACCCTCATAATCCCTTTCTAGAACGGCGAATCTGTAGGTCTGAGAGTAACCTGGGATAAAGTCTTTGAGTGCAGATATTTACTACGTAGAATCTGCGCCCAAGTTGCCTCTGTCTTAGAAGACAACTTAAACAGCCACTTACTAAGCAGGCATCTGTTCTTGACTTCAAGATTTTCAATACCAAGTCCCCCTTGGTCCTTTGGTCGACAAATAATATCCCATTTGGCCAATCTGTACTTCCTCTTAGACTAATCACTCTGCCAAAAGAAGCGAGAACGATAGAAGTCTAGCCTTTTCCTAACCCCAACTGGGACCTCAAAGAAAGATAAGAGAAACATAGGTAAACTCGTGAGCACCGAGTTAATAAGAATCAACCGGCCTCCATAAGACATGAGTTTTCCTTTCCAGCAACTTAGTTTCTTCTCAAACCGATCCTCGATGCACTTCCACTCACCATTTGTTAGCTTATGATGGTGTATGGAAATACCAAGATACGTGAAAGGTAAAGCCCCAACTTCACAACCAAACAATTGTGTATATGCTTCTTGTTCGTCTTTGGCTCTACCAAAGCAGAACAACTCGCTTTTATGGAAATTAATCTTCAGCCGCGACAATTGTTCAAAAAGGCATAACACTAACTTCATGTTCCTCGCTTTTGCCAAATCGTGTTCCATGAAAATGATTGTATCATCAGCGTATTGCAGGATGGACAGACCACCATCAACCAGATGAGGCACCAATCCCTCCACCTGACCGGCCTCCTTGGCCCTCCCAATCAGGATCGCTAACGTATCAACCACAATATTGAACAGAATAGGCGACATAGGGTCACTCTGTCTCAAACCCTTGTGAGTTTGGAAGTAATGACCTATGTCGTCATTAACTTTAATGCCAACACTACCTTTTTGCGTGAATGTTTCCACCTGACGTCGCCAGGTCTCATCAAAGCCCTTCATCCGTAAAGCCTGCTGGAGGAACGACCATTTGACTTTATCATAAGCCTTCTCGGAATCCACTTTGAAAATAACACCATCGAGTTTTTTCGTATGAATTTCATGAAGCGTTTCATGAAGGACCACAACCCCTTCGAGGATGTTCCTATCCGGCATGAAAGCCGTTTGAGAAGGTTGCACTACTGCGTGCGCAATCTGTGTGAGCCTGATCGTCCCAACCTTGGTAAAGATTTTGAAACTGACATTCAGAAGGCAGATAGGCCAAAATTGCTCAATTCTCACGGCATCTGCTTTCTTAGGCAACAAAGTTATCGTTCCAAAATTAAGTTGGAAAAGTTGCAAATGTCCCGAGAACAAATCATGGAACATCGGCATCAGGTCCCCTTTGATAATATGCCAGCACTTCTTGTAAAACTCAGCCGGGAAACCATTCGGCCCCGGTGCCTTGTTACATTTCATCTTGGAAATAGCCTCGAAAACCTCCTTTTCCGAGAAAGGGGCAGTTAATACATCGTCCTCCACAGCAGTAAGTTGAGGGATATCATGAACCCTAGACTCATCCAGGGACACACAGTTCTCCTCTGGTGGTCCGAACAAACGTTTGTAGTACTCGGTAATATAAAGCTTCAGGTTGTCCCGGCCGATTATTGTACCCTCATCTTGTTCTAGCTGGAAGATTCTCTTCTTCCGGTGCTTGCCATTGGCTATCATGTGGAAGAACTGAGTGTTCGCGTCCCCCTGGACAACTTTTTGCACCTTTGCCCGCAGTGCCCACTTTAATTCTTCTTCACGGAGCAACTCTTTCAGCCTCATCTCAGACTCATGCTTGATATGAAGCTCGGTGGCTAACAGAATCGTAGTTTCTGCTTTTATATCTAAGGTTTGAATAAGGGAAAGGAGTCGTTCCTTCTCCACCTTATACACTCCACCTAGATGCTTAGCCCACCCATGAAGGAAACTTCTGAGATGCCTAATCTTATTCTGCCAGCGCTCAAACGCATTCCTACCTCCTGCATCTTTAGCCCATTCTCTGGCTACAAGATCCAAGAATCCTTCTCTTTCAAACCACGCAAACTCAAAAGAGAATAAATTCTTGTTGCCCGAATAGGTAGCCCCACCAGAGTCGAGCAACAGCGGTGTGTGATCAGAAATCCCGCGAGATAGAGCATGAACAGTTACAAAGGGAAACTTCTGTTCCCAAGCAACACTAGCCAGAACCCGATCCAACTTCTCGAAAGTTGGATTTGGCAACGCGTTAGCCCAGGTGAACTTCCTACCTGAAAGCTCAATCTCTCTCAAATCTAAGCTTTCAATAATAGTATTAAACATAAATGACCATCTCCCATCAAAATTGTCATTATTCTTTTCATCACGTCTTCTAATAATATTAAAATCACCCCCAACCAGAATTGGAAGCTGCTCAGACCCGCAGACTCAAACAAGATCAGCCAAAAAGTCAATGAACAAAGTTTAGTCTTAGTGTACTGTGTACTCAGACACAATGGAAGATACATCAATGTTTGGCTGGCAGTCCCAAATAATATAAATATTAATAAGTTTGTTCTGGCCTTCTGGGTAGCAATGAACAAATTGGTTAGTCTGGTTAATAAATCAGTCCTGTTCAGTAGTACTCCCTCCGTCCCATAATATAAGACGGTTTTTGATACTAGTGTAGTGTTAAAAAATGTTTTACATTATGGGACGGAGGGAGTAGTATATATGCACCTGGTAGGTTCATCGTTAGCAATTCAGCTACACAAACTGACTGACATAGCACAAGAAACGGTACTAGATTTGCGTCCCAACAGCATGAATTGGATACCAATCCTTCTCTCGCTCGTATTTTCACAGGTCAATCTCTGAGTATGAACCGTGCTTTACACGGAATCAACAAGTGAGGACTCAGCAAAGACAATTACTTATAACTGAAAATCATTGTGTAACTCGGGAAAGTCGACCCCCTGCATTCAGTTTCAGAACGTGAAACAAACCTGACTAGAAGCCTCTATGGCTTCCAGTTTACAACTTCCAGGATATCAAAGTAACAACCATTCATTCTCTCGCTCAGTTTTCTACTTATGACACACACACACACACACACAGAGTAAGAACAAGCCAATGTGGGTTCTAAATCACTAGTGGTGCAGCAGGTCCTTGCGCTGCAAAAAGGCTATATACATTCAGGCCAAGCTAACCACGGCTACTAGAAACAGATTTATAAAAGAGAAACGAAACAAACCATAACATGCTCTAAACTGCATGTAGCAAGATAATAACATGCAACCATCTTCCTAACTGAAATTAGTAATTCAGTTGTTGGGTTTCTGAACCTGAAACTTGGACTAGCTTGCTGCTTCCTTCCTTGCACAACATAACAAGAAATTAACAGGAACAGCTGCCTACCTAAAACTTCATTTGACTATATAGCTGCACTGCATACACAAGAAATCAAATGGCACCACAAAACATATTCAGATTCAGCCAGCTCTAGCATACAAATGCTACTCAGGTTCAGCTGTGAAGCAGGACAGCACCATGTGGCACCCGCTTGGCGTATGTCGGTCAACCTGGCCATCTGATACGCCGACGTCGTCAAAACCTTTGTGCTAACAGTAAGTGAGGACCCAAATATCTTTGCCTGCTTGTGTGAATTTGGTTACAGATTCAGTGGTAGAATCTGGTTACATGCCTATCTGAATTTTGTTTGACTACTACTGTTGTCAATCGGTGTAAAGTTTTATAACCCTGAACTGACCTGACCGCACAGAACCAGGTTCCAGAACCCTGAACATGGAAGAAACAAAGAAAGTGGCAAGATCCCCATGGTTGTTCACGAAATGAAATTATGAATTTGCAAGTGGAAACCAGGAAGGGCTACCTGTATACTTGCCTTGCGTTTGCTCTGTTTCGGGTTCAGAACCTGAAATCCTGCTGGCTGCCTTGTTTCTTTCCCAACCTGGCCTAGAGATACAAAACAGAGAGCAAGCTACAGTAGCACTCCTAAGCATGTATCGGAATATATGTCTATATGACATGAGAAGTATTTGGTTTCGTTCGTGCAATGGAACCAGGGAGAGCATCTCTGATGTTCTATTTTTATTTGCTTGCAAGACCAGAATCCTATTTCTGTTTGTCCAAATCTATGTCAAGAACTAATTCTTCCAAGGTAGGTATCTTTTAAGTAGTCAGAGTTTTGTGTTCTCCATATGGAACTGAGTGCAAGACTAGAGGCGAGTGAATTATAGTAGATTTATATGAAACCGAGAGCAATATATACTACGGTCATTCACTTGCAGAATCTAATCAATGAATCCTGCTGTTTCATTTAAAGCAGTGCCTTCCATTCCATGGTTTGCTGCATCCGTAGAGAAATATTTGCAAGTGAAAGTTGGCAAGTGATATGAGCCTTCCTCTGTCCAAGCATCTGCCACATAATCACAACCATGGAAAGGAGTATCCCCGGCCAGCAGTCCAGCAGCAAATGGCTTGGCTTTACAGTTTGCAGGTACGATGGGAGCCTGCTCTCGCTGTAGTAAATTGTTAGCACGAGCCTCTGGAGAGCATCCATCCCCCGCAGCGACTCAAGCTTCCGGCAGCGATCGATCTCAAGTTTTCGCAGCCTGGGGAAATTGGAGATCCTAGTCAAGACGGGTAGCTCATACAGGTCAACCTCGACTACAGAAGCAAAGTTCTCTATACAATGGAGCCGCTAGACATTCCATATGGTTAACTTTTTCAAAGCCCTTGCATGTGTGGCAAGGCCAGGAGGGATACACCTCAATTTGCAACTTTGAATAAAAAGCTCTTCCAAGACATGCATAGCATGCACTTCCTCCACCCACTCCCACTCCTCCCATTCCACCAGTCCATTCAAGATCAGCTTGTGCAGTCTTGAAAAAGCAACCACAACCTGGGATGAAGGATGATGATGGTGACTATAAGCCTGCACAAATTCAGGACCCACATGCTTAATTGCTACAGCCCGGAATACCTCTAGGCACTCCAAACAAGGGAGCTGACACAGTCCATCAGGGAGTTGAGTGCAGCAAGCCAGGTCACGCAGCTGTAGAATCTTCAAGGACTTGAGGAGTGCCGTTGATGTGTCCCTCATCCATCTTGGGAGCTGGCACCCATAATATCCTTTGATAACAATATGCTGTATGCAAGGTGGAGGACATAGACCATCAAATACCTCCTCAATTACTCTTTGATCTTTCTCGGTGACATTTTCTTTCTTCTGTCCATCATTGCCAAATCCACTGCTGCAGTGTAAGAACAACATCGAGAGATGCACCTTTTCACCAAGCCTGGCCTTCCTGGCGAATGAACTAGCAGATACATTTTGTAGACCCACTAATCTAATGCACCTAAGATGAGAAAGAGGCCCAAGCTCTTCCAAACTGCACCAATCACCATCCATTTGAGCTGGGAATCCAAATATTGTCCTCAACTTTTTTAGAGCATGGAACCCCCTGGGCATACTAATTACACCTGTGCCCTCAAGGTCAAGATATCGTAGTTCTTGTAACTTCACAATGCTATTAGGAAGGCTCACAAGATTCCCGCAACCCTCAAAACTAAGATGTTGCAACAATTTCATCTTGTGAATGTCTTGTGGCAAGCTATTTATACCATTGCAATTTTTTACTGCCAAGTACCTCAAGTGTTTCAGTTGATGCAAAGATTCAAGCAATGCACCAGAGTCTATAGACTCCATATGTAGAGTCCGTAAACTTGAAAAAATAGCCATTGAATCACCAGGCTGAATCTTGAAATTGCCAATTAATATTATGGATCTTAGTGATTTTTGCTCTTGTAGACTTCTCAACTCAAATGCATCTGATTCTACTCCTTTTGTTTCTATAGACAACCGAAGATATCTTTGCATACTAAATGTATTACTAGTAGATTCTCCATTCTTCAGTACTAGTGATTCGTTTCTACTGACATATTGAGCAAATGAACAGACAACATCATGCATGTTGCAAAAATGTTGACCAGGGTATGATGTATCTGGCTCTATAAGGTTCCTTAGTACTAGCTCCTTATGGTACTCAATTCCAAGTTCCTCCAATCTATCAGAGTCCCCATGAACAAATCCTTCCCCAATCCACATACCGACGTTTTCGCTGTCTCCAAACAATACCTTTTTAGGTTTAAGTGAAAAATGCAAGAAGCATTGTTTTAAACAAGGGGACAAATCCTCGTAGCTAAGATATATTGCATAATTTAGCTCTTCAGGCATTTGGGATACTGACCATGCAGCATCATTCAAGAGCTTTCCCCAAGCATGGCGTAATTTCTCCTTATGGCATAGGAGTCCTCCCATCACTTTTATGGCAAGAGGTAACCCATCACATTTTCCTATAATTTGCAATCCGATATCTTTTAGCATATCAATCGTTGGTTCACTTTTCTCCGTTGTCAGTATCTGCAATCAGTTTAAGCCCAGAGTCAATAGTGAACGCATAAATTTTTTGAGTCGTTAAACAGTTAATAAATAACCATTGTATTATTTACTTGAGATAGAGCTGATGTTACTCTCACCTGCTTGGTAAGTAATGACCATGCATCTTCAGGTCCCAATTTGTCAACATGGTGATACGGGTGCACGGCTTTTAGGCCTCGGGCAACAGTCCCATGTCTTGTGGTGACAAGGACTCGGCTACCAGGAGCGCCATAGCTAAACGGGACCTTGAGCAAGTTGTTCCATTCATTGTCTCCCCACATGTCATCCAAGACAAGAAAGAACTTTTTGTCTCTTATGGCGACCGCAAGATCCGGCACAAGTAGAGATTTATCTTGAGCCCCGCCGTCTGGGAGCTTTCCTTTGGCGGTGATGATGGCAGTCTTGAGCAGCTCAGCCTCACTGAATTCTTTTGTGACACTCAACCATATCTTCGTATTGAACCCGTGTTGGATAGCCTCATCATTGAAGACCTTCTTTGCAAGGGTGGTCTTGCCGATCCCGCCGACACCAACAACGGCGACCAACATGACATTAGCAATATCATTTCTGTTAGTCAGCTTGTCCACCAGGGCCCTTGTATCCTCTTCAATCTTATAACCTACCACACCCGACTGCTCTAACACCGGATTTGTTTTCCGGTAAGCAGCAATAGGTCGGGCCAACCTCCGGTCCTCATAGGAACTCAGACCGAGGAAGCTGAAGGCAGCACTTCGATCCTTGATAGAGTCGAGCGTCTGGTTCAGCTTCTTGATGCGGCCACCGATTTCATGGGAGAAGCGGGGATTCCGCAGGCAGAAGAGCAAGGGGTTACAACACCCCATATCCGGCGGCGATGATCCCCTCTCCATCGCCTTGAGCCGGCAGAGGTCAAGGATGTCGGTGGCTTCGTACATGGCGCGCTTGAGCTCGGTCACCCATTGCTGCACGCTATCATCCGTGATGCGCCTCCTCTCGGCGTCAGCAAGGAGGTTCTTGAGGTCCCCAGGCTTGACGCCCATCGTGTCAATGTCGCCGGAGACGCCGAGCATCATCCCCAGCTCCTCCTCCGCAACCTGCTTGAGCAGGTCGCCCAGGTAGGACGCGAAGGCTTCCAGCACCATCGCCATGATTAATTTCCCCTCCTTGCTCTCAGGGGACGTTTGGTTGGTTGGGTCACAGCCAGGTGGTGTGGATTGAAAGGCGCAAAGCTGCAATGTAGTAGTGCTCCCTGTTTGTAGCGGCCGGGTTGATTGATGCCAGGGGTAGCTAGCAAGCTAGGTTGATACTTGGCTTGATCCGTCTTCCGCCATGAGTGCGCGTCGCAGTCTTTGCTAAAGCTGCCGGCGTCAGCGAGGAAACTGTCTTGGCTAGGCTGGGCGCGTTGCTCAGTTTGTGCTCCCGTGCTCTGTTTTTGCTCTGTTTCCTCTTATAGTTTTTTCTTAGGGGGTTCCTCTGATAGTTAGTGATACTAGTTTGAGAACCTGAAGCTTGACATATTTCCTTGTAGAATAAAGAGAGCAAGAGTTGACTAAACTTAATTTGATTACATTGAAGAAACAACAGGCAGTTTCAGTACTCCCTCTGTTTCAGTTTACAAGTCCTGAACGTATACCTAAGTTTTCAATTTTATCTCCCTAATATAAATTATATAACACAAAATTTATACCGTTTGAAAATAGAACATCTGAAGTTTATATTGGTATATTTTTTTGTAATATATGACTTGTATTAGGCTGGTCAAATTGACGACCTAGGGGCACGCGCACGTCCTGTAAACTGAGAGAGAGGGAGTACCTCAAACAACAGTCCTCGCCTGAAATAATTAACCTGGCTCTGATCTTTTCTCTACTCTGCTTGCTCACTTGACAGTACGTAGCTTCCAAAACCATGTGGCTGTGATCTTTGCTATTGGACTCAACTGAATTGAGGAAACAGAGTATTTGGTTTCAGTACCTCAAACCCTATGGCTTCAGTGGATTCTCAATCGCTGCATGTGTTGTTAAATGGCAGCCATTAGCACAGTAGATGCTTCATAGGTTGCTCATCAGTATCAAGTTAATCATTAGCTCACAAAATCACAGTAGATTCCAATAGCAAACCAAAGAAGGACTGTGCGATAGGCGGAAAGCGTCATACCTCGTTGGAGGGGCGCGTTGCATGTTTATATGGCAGGGGCGCACCTCCCTGGATAACAGCGCATACAAGATGTTTTTGAGATTACATGCTTGGAGAACAAGGGATAAGTGAGAGAGATTCGGTTCAAAGAGATATAGAGATAAGCACCGAAACTACTTAAACATCTATCCCTAGTCTATCTCTATACAAGGCTGCGTTTAACATCCTCCCTTAATCACAATTTCATCAAGTTGAGATTATGCTTGAAGTCTTCAAAACTCCGTGTGGGCAAGGCCTTGGTGAATCCATCAGCAACTTGATCTCTGGAGTGTACAAACTGAATGTCAAGTTGCTTGTTGGCAACTCTTTCTCTGACAAAGTGAAAATCTATCTCTATGTGTTTTGTTCTAGCATGAAACACAGGATTAGCAGACAGATAAGTGGCACCAAGGTTGTCACACCACAAACATGGAGCTTTAGTGTTTTTCACACCAAGTTCCTTAAGAATGGACTGAACCCATATAATTTCTGCTATTGCATTTGCCAATGCTTTGTATTCTGCCTCTGTACTGGATCTAGACACAGTTGCCTGTTTCCTTGCACTCCATGATATTAGATTAGGGCCAAAAAATACTGCAAACCCACCAGTGGAGCCTCTATCATCCAGACTGCCTGCCCAATCAGAATCAGAGAAGGCACTGACCAAGGTGGATGGTGACTTGCTGAAATTAAGACCAATGCTCAAAGTATTTTTGACATATCGAACTATACGTTTAGCAGCAGTCCAATGAACAGTGGTGGGTGCATGAAGAAACTGACATACTTTGTTCACAGCAAAAGAAATATCAGGCCTTGTTAAAGTTAAGTACTGTAATGCACCAACTAGGCTTCTGTATCTAGTGCCATCCTCTTTGCTTAGAGGTGTACCTTCTGTAAGAGACAGTTTTTCAGAACTTGACAAAGGAGTGGGTGAGGGTTTACAACCTTGCAAGCCAGCCTATTTTACCAAGTCAATAGCATATTTTTCTTGGGAGAGATGAAGTCCATCATCATGTTTCTTCACTTCAATCCCTAGGAAATAATGAAGATTGCCAAGATCCTTAAGAGCAAAATCTGTACTCAAATCCTTCAACAATGCAGTTATTGCCTCATCAGATGAACTTGTAACAATAATGTCATCAACATAAATGAGAACAAATATGGATGTGTTCAGTTTATTGTAAATGAACAAAGAAGTGTCAGACTTGGAAGGAACAAAACCAAGTGTATGCATTTTGTGACAAAGGCGTGAGTACCATGCCCTCGGTGCTTGCTTTAACCCATAAAGTGCTTTGTCAAGTTTGCATACAAATGAGGGTGCTTTTTCATTTTCAAACCCAGGAGGTTGCTTCATGTATACCTCCTCTTCCAGAACGCCATGCAAAAACGCATTCTGTACATCAAGCTGCCTGAGACTCCAACCTCTAGAAACAGCAATGGACAAACCAAGACGTATGGTTGCAGCTTTACCAACAGGACTAAAAGTATCTTCATAGTCTATCCCTTACCGTTGCTTGAAACCCTTGGCAACAAGTCTTGCTTTGTACCGGTCAATGGTTCCATCAGATTTCCTCTTTATCCTGAAAATCCATTTGCAATCAATGAGGTTTTTACCTGGCTGTGGAGGAACTAGATGCCATGTGTTATTTTTCTCAAGTGCCAAATATTCTTCCTTCATTGCCTTTTCCACTTGTCATCACCAAGTGCTTCCTCAAGCGTGCTTGGCTCACCTGGTTCACCTGTAGAACAGACTAGACCATATTTTGTTATATGTTTGTAATCAATGGGTTTTATCACACTTTGTTGTAGACGTGTTTTTCGTTGTGAAGGTGCAGCAGGATCAGTGGCCACAGAAGATCCTGGGCCAGGAACAGGAGTTCCAGGCGCTGCAGCTCCCGAGGCAGATTCGCCTCGTGTTTGCTCCGGATCCTCTGTGGCTTCAGCCCGCGGTCCAGGTTCTGTCGTCGCCGCAGAAGATCCCAGGCGCCCGACCGGCTCATCACGGGCGCATGATTGCGCGGGCCCGCGCAGATCAGCGCCGGATTCAGCGCCCGTCGCCCGCGTGTCCACGCGCCGCTTGTAGCAGCGCGATTCGTCGGGAAAGCGCGCAACACTACGGTCATTCAGAGGCTGCCCGTTGTCGGGCGCTGATTGGCGCGGAGCGGACGCCGGGTCGCCTCCTGCTGGCAGCGAGCGCGTGTCGCGCGCGGAGTCGTCGCCAGACGCACGAGCGAGCGGGCCCGTTGCTGGATCTGCCGCGTCAGCCTACACGGATCCCGGCGCAGATTGCCTGCGCTGCTGCTCCTGCCGCGATCCCGAGGCGGATCCAGCGCACTCCGAGGCGGATTTGCTCCCCTGACTGTGACACATGAAATATGGCACTTGGGGAGTAATTTGTGCATCATTTTCTTCTCTGTTTTCAATTCCGTTTTCTCCTGCAACATCACAAAGCTCATGCGCATGGTTAAGAGGGTTAGTCATCATTTGATCATCACAGTTATCTTCTCCCCCATGATGAAGGCCGGATAGATGAGATGGCAGAAGGAGTATTTCTTGACGAAGTCTAGCACCGGCATTAGGATGAAGATTAGCAAACGGGAATTTAATTTCATCAAAAATCACGTCACGTGAGATATAGACACGGCCAGTGGAGATGTCAAGACACTTTACTCCTTTATGAAGAGGGCTATAGCCAAGAAAAGCACATTGCTTTGAGCGAAACATGAGTTTGCGATTATTTTAAGGGCGAAGATTAGGCCAACATGCACATCCGAACACACAAAGTGACTTGTAGTCAGGTTTGACGTGAAGTAGCCTCTCTACTGGAGTTTCATTATTGATAACACGACTAGGAAGCATGTTGATGATATAGACATCTGTGAGAAAAGCCTCGTCCCAAAACTTGAGGGGCATGGAGGCGCCAGCTAAAAGGGCTAGTCCTACCTCAACTATGTGTCGGTGTTTTCGTTCTGCTGAGCCATTTTGTTGGTGAGCGTGAGGACATGAAACATGGTGAGAAATACCAAGGTTTTGGAAGAAAGAGTTCAACTTTTCGTACTCTCCCCCCCAGTCTGATTGAACAGCAATGATCTTGCTGTCAAACTTGCGCTCAACAAGAGACTGAAAGTTTTGAAAAACTTGAAAGACGTCAGATCTTTTCTTAAGGAGATAGATCCAAGAGTATTTGCTGTAGTCATCAATGAAACTTACGTAATAAGTGTGTCTACCAACGGAGCTAGGGGCAGGACCCCAAACATCGGAAAAGATTAATTGCAATGGTTTTGTAGAGACACTAGTTGATATAGGATAGGGTAATTGATGACTCTTTGCACGTTGACATGAATCACAAACTGTTTCAATGTTTCGCTCACCAACAAACGGGAGCTTATTTTTCCTAAGTAATCTTTCAACTAAAGAAAATGATGCATGGCCTAATCGATCATGCCATCGTGTTGACGAAAGCTTGGCAACACCGTAGGCTTGTTTATTGAATCTTTGACGCTCCAGAATCAACGGGTAGAGCCCTCGAACGCATCTACCTCGATAAAGTACTTTCTTCGTTGCCTGATCCTTGATCAAAAAGAAAAAAGGATGAAACTCGAGGAAGACATGATTGTCAATGGCAATTCTATGAAGGGAGAGAAGATTCATACTAGCACTAGGGACATGCAAAAAATTTCTAAGATAAAGTTTACGATGGGGAGTTTTAATAACTGTATGACCAACATGACGAATCCTCATACCTGCACCACTAGCAGTGTGGATTTGGTCCTTGCCGCGGTACTTCTCCCGCGTGGTCACATTCTCAAGCTCGCTGGTGATGTGTTCGGTGGCCCCACTGTCGACATACCAATTAGTGTCGACGCCGTAGGAGCCGTCCGCAGCAGCAGCCACCTTGTCCTCATCCTGGGAGGAGTCATCATCATCATCGTAGCGGTACCAGCAATCCCGAGCGCTGTGCCCGAGCTTGCCGCAGATCTGGCATCGCGGTGCATCCGGGCGCGCTCTGTTGGAGCCACCGCCGCCGCGTCCCTTCGGGTTGGTGGAGGGGGAACGTCTAGCGCGGGTGTTATTGGAGGAGTTGCCGCCGCCACCAGATCGGGACTTGCCGCGTGAAGCTCCGCCGCGGCGGCCACCGCGGCCACGAGAGGCAGCATTAGCGGATGACTTGAAGCCGCCCGCCCCCTGGTAGAGCGCCATGCGCTGGTCAAAGTTGCTGAGCATGGTGAACAGCTCATCCAGGGTGACGGGAGAGGTGCAAGCATCGAGGGCCGACACCAGAGGCTGGTACTCCATGTCCAGCGCGTGAAGGATGTAGGAGACGATCTCGTCGTCTTGTAGCGGCTTGCCGGCCGCGGCGAGTTCATCGGCGAGGCCGCGCATGTGGGCGAAGAAAGTGGCGACCGGTTGGGTTCCCTTTTGCGCATGAAGCAGAGCCGTGCGGATGTTATTGATGCGGCTAAGCGACTGCGAGGAGAACATGGCCGCCAGTGTTGTCCAGAGCGCGTGCGTCGTGGTGATCGCGGTCACCTGCACCAACACCTCTTTGGAGAGATTGTTGAGCAGATAACCGAAAACTTGTTGATCCTCCCGGACCCATATTGGGTGGAGAGGGTTGGGCTCGGTGGAGTCCTTGCCGTCCTTGTCCTTGCCAGGAAGGAAATGGGCCGGCTCCGGTGTGCTGCCGTCGGCATAGCCGAAGACGCCAGCTCCCCTTAGCTGCGGCGTGATCTGGACTCGCCACAGTACGTAGTTCGTACGGGTGAGCTTCTCCGTGACCTGGTTGTTGAGGCCGATCTGGGAGGAGCCGGAGGAAGACATGCTAGGCACTAATGGAGATTGGAAAGCTTAGATGTACTGGAAGAGGGATGCTCTGATTACCATGTGCGGTAGGCGGAAAGCGTCTTACCTCGTTGGAGGGGCGCGTTGCATGTTTATATGGCAGGGGCGCACCTCCCTGGATAACAGCGCATACAAGATGTTGTTGAGATTACATGCTTGGAGAACAAGGGATAAGAGAGAGAGATTCGGTTCAAAGAAATATAGAGATAAGCACCGAAACTACTTAAACATCTATCCCTAGTCTATCTCTACAAGGCTGCGTTTAACAAGGACCACCCTGCTCTCGGCAATACAAATTGCCAGTTTGCGCAAGAACCGCCGATCCCATCTCTCCAAACATCGAACAAAAGATTATTATTATCGTGTGCTTCACAACTTCAAAGAAGTCATCAATAATATTTTATTTTATTTGAGCCACACTGCCAAAGCTTAAGAGATGCACCCAAAGAACCGCTATGTACAGAGCAAATTACAGTAGAAATACCCCAGAACCACCCTACTATTGGCTACAGAATTAAATTGCCAACGAATTGAGCATGCCCATACGGCTCAATTAGCAGCATCTTCCTTCCCAGACTGAATGAAGTGAAGAAGAGCGCCGTGTGTACAGTTGCAGTTTCAGAACCTGAAACTATATTTGTTGGTTTCCTTCTGGACAATAATCGAGACAGCAAGTTGGACATGGTGACGCACCATGCTATGCAGTGAATTTTATCGTCTCCGGAGAGCATCGTATCATCTGATCTTTGGTAACCCTCTCTGAATTTCTAGGATGCCATGCGCTCAGGGACAAACCGAGAGATGTTGGGGTCTGAATTACCGCAGGTTCTTAACTGGCAACCATGTGTCTCTAACATTTATAACATTTTCCACTTATACAATGGATCAAGATCACGTTTGAAATTACTGAAAAGAAACAACAGTTTGTTTAGTTGGCTCATCATCGACATGATAAATTTCTCATCAACATTTGTTCTCATCAACGTTTGGTTGGCTCATTAGCAGTCTCATAGCTATTATTGTGTGCTCTCTTTCCTCATCAGCAGCACTTGTTTCACATTCTGACTAGTAGCCTGTTTCCCTGCACACAATAACCCAAAGAAAGAAGAACAGCTCCCTGAACATAATGTCATTGGACTGATTGAAGATACAACAGAAAGATTGACCATCCAGCCAGCAGGTCATCATTATGTTCTTATGATTGATCATCTTATGATTGAAGATACAACAGAAAGATAGACCCACACACCGCCACGAATTTGATCATCTTATGATTGATCATGGACACTACATCACTCTTAATTCCTAGAACATACAGTAACAACAATCCTGCAGTCCGGAACGTGAATGCCTCCACTTTACCAACAGTCATTTGTGCTACCGTGATACAAGAGCTGAAATACTAGTACACCATTGATGGGTATATCCAAAAAATCGTAGTTTTTCAGCGAACCAAATTAAAGAACCTACACAACTCACCTCCAAAAGAAGAAAATGCTGATTTAGAGGAAAAGTAGGCAAATTGAAAAAGTAGCATTTACACTTTGTGGCTTCCTTGCCAAACTGACAACGACAAAGAGTTGAGGCTACTTGCAGTATTGTCTAGGCAAATTGAAACGAACTGAGCTTGCCAGCCTAATTAAGCATCAAAGGAGATATACCATGTATTGTGGGTCACAACTTCAATAACATACATCACATTGTTCTAAGCTTAATAAAGTCATGTTATCATGATACAAATGAATCAATACTTTTTTCCCGACTCACATCTCAGGATTACAAGACATACCATTTTCCTTACTCACATCTCGGAATTACAGCACTACCATTTACCTGGCAGCAAAGCCTTTATGGGTCTCGCTTATATATCAAGTGTGACGGTAGAACCGAGCTCTAGCTTCATATGGAGTTCACTGCAACAGATGGAAAACTATACCATCACAGTAGTCGGGGGTTTGCATGGCCAACTCACTAGCCGTAGGAAGGAAGTGGAGGCAGCCTTAATTTACTTGATTCCACCTGCACGGATCTGGTCATGATAGACAACATGAGATTCCAATTGTTTCCATGAAAAAACCAAGAGTACTCAAAACTAGAAGTTGTAGTAGCAGACATACATATATTCTTGCATCATATGTCCCATTCATTGCTGTGCTTGAGTTGCGCCCAATTCCTCTTCTTCCACCAATCGACCCTGGCAAGGGAAACGAAACAGTGGGAGATATATTCAGCTATCCTATATCATACTGATGAAAATAATATGCATGGAACCAACAAAGATTAAACTAAGGAAGAATATTATTATTAGCTAGATTGAAAGAGGGAGGGACCAAAGTATTACCTGATGAATATTTGTCTGTATGTTGCAGGATTCAGATATGTAGAGCACGTGCCATTTCTTCTCATCTTTTCCATCCTTTGCATAAGCCTCGACGTGCTTGATATGACTGAACTTGTCCCACTCGGAGCTAGATTCACCCTCAGCCATGGAAGTGAGTACTTGAAGGCTGCAGGTCAGCAGCAAATGACTAGGCTTTACAGTCTGCAGGTAGACCGGAAGTTCATTTTCGCTGTTGAAAATGGTCAGCTCGAGTCTCCGGAGTGCAGACATCTCCTGCAGGGACTCAAGCTCTGGGCAGTACTTGATTGTAAGCTTTTGTAATTTTGGAAGATTGGAGATGTTGACCAATTCGGGTATGTCATACAAGTCGAGCTCAACTACATAAACAAAGTTCTCTAGGGAGTTGAGAGCATCGACGTTCCATATCTCTAGCTTCTTCAAAGCCATTGCATGGGACATAAGCCCCAGAGGTAGACGGTCTAGTTTGCAAGCATTGATTTCAAGTTCCTCCAATAAGGGCATAGATTTCACTTCTGTCTCCCAAATCCACTCGTCCCACTCCTCCATTCCTTCAAAAGTCAGCTTCTGGAGTCTAGGAAATGTAGCAGCCTTGGACACTCGATTACCGGAGCCTTGGACACTCGCAGCCACTGAATGGCGGTGCCGCTGATTGTAGTGTTGGATGAATTCACGACCGATACACTTGATTACCGGAGCCTTGGACACTCGCAGCCACTCCAAATACGGGAGCCCACACAAGCCATCTGGGAGTTCGGTGCAGCAAGGCAGATCCTCGAGGACTAGAAGCTTCAAGCTCTCGAGAGGCACCATAGCTGTGGATGTCATCCATCCTGGGAGCCGACGACCAAAATATCCTTTTATTTTGATGTGTTCTATGCAAGGCTGAGGACATAGCACATCAAACACCGCCTCAATTATTTTCTTCTCAGAATCAGAGACTTCTCCTTGGACCAACCCATCTCCCACTCTACCACCACATTTCAAACCAAGATAGGTAAGTTGTTTCTTTGCATTTATCCATGCCTTTGCAGCCAACAAGGCACTAGATACATTTTCTAGGCTCTCTAGTGAAAGTTCATTGAGCTGGGAAAGAGACCCCAACTCTTCCAAACTACACCAGTCACCATCAGTATAGGCTGGAAACCCATATAGTGCACTCAAATTTGTAAGATCTCGGAAACCCCTAGGAATACTATTAACAAGAGTGTCATCAATATCAAGGAACCTCAACCCTTGCAGCTTGATAATGCTATCAGGAAGTTTCATGAAACTTCCACAACCTTCAAGGCAAATATGCTGTAGGAACTTCATCTCATGGATGTTCTCTGGTAGTCTACACATATCAGTCCTCTTTAATGCCAAATATCTCAAATGCTTGAGTTGGTACATAGATTCAACCAGTGCAGCAATATTTGCAGAATCTATATGCAAAAGACGTAGACTTGGGAAGATAGTCAACGAATCCCCAGGCTGACTTTTGAGGTTTCCAGTTAATATTAGTGACCTAAGCAATTTTTGCTCTCTTAAATATCTCCACTCAAATTCATCGGATCCTGCTCCTTTTGTTTCTATGGATAATCTAAGATAATTCGGTGATCTAAGATTTTTTTTGATAGTATCTCCATTGTGACCTACTAGTGTTTCATCCCTAACCACAAATTGAGCAAATGAGCGGATAACATCATGCATGTTGCAAATAAGTTGACTAGGGTACTCTGTATCTACCTCTATAAGGTTCCTTACTATTAGCTCCTTATAGTACTTATTCCCTTCTTCCAAACTACGCTTATATGTGTCTCCTTCAACCAATCCTTCACCAACCCACATGGACACAATTTCAGAATCATTTATCACTGTTTTTTTTGGTTTAAGGGAGAAGTGCAAGAAGCACTGTTTTATGTACGGGGATAAGTCCTGATAGCTGAGATATATGGCATAATTTAGTTCCTTTGACATTTGAGATACTGACCAGATATCATCATTCAGGACATCTTGCCAATCACGTCGTGTTTTCTCCTTCTTGCATAAGAGTCCACCCATAACTTTTATAGCAAGTGGTAAACCATCGCACTTTGCTACAATCTGAAACCCAATATCTTCTAGCATATCAACTTCTGGTTCATTTTCCTCTGATGTGAGTACCTGCAAATAGAAACTAATTGATAAGCTGCATGCAATCCATAATAATTGCAAACATAAGTCGGAATAATTAATCCATTAGTTACTTTTGTAAGCTGTACGTCATGCATACAAATGAACTTATGTTATAGTGAAATTCAAGGCAAGGAAGCATTAGAAATAGATAAAGTTCAGATCGGTAGACCTATGCAAGTGTAGATCAAATTAACTTAACAGTGTGGTCCCAAACGACGTGTATTAATATAATATATTGAGTTTTGGGAAGTGCCGACCTGCTTCTTGAGCAATGACCAAGCATCTTGTGGAGCTAATTTGTCAACATGATGGTACGGATGAAAGGCTTTCATGCTTCGGGCTACAGTGTCATGTCTGGTGGTGATGAGGACTCTACTACCGGGGCCACCATAGCTAAAGGGAGTCATTAGATGTTTGTTCCATGCATCGACATCCCACATGTCATCTAGTACAAGAAAGAACTTCTTGTCCTTGATGGCATTCTTGAGAGCATCGACGAGTAGGGCCTTGTCTTGAGCCCCACCCCCTCTAGGCAGATCTGCCCCAATGGCAGTGATGGTCGTGCTTAACAACTCAACATCGGTGAAATCTTGTGTGATGCTAAGCCATATCTTCTTAGTAAACTTGCCTTCGATGGCCTCATCATTGAAGACCTTCTTGCCGAGGGTAGTCTTACCAATCCCTCCGATACCAACAATGGCGACCACGACGAGGCGACCATTCTTGTCACCTACCACCTCCCTTGTAAGCACCTCCACAAGTGCCCTCGTGTCCTCCTCGATCTTCTCTCCAACCACACCGGACCGCTCTATTAGTGAATCTGTTTTGCGGCTAGTGGCGGGAGACGGAGTGGTCTTTTGGTCGTGGTAGGCTTCTAGCTTGATGAAATTGAAACTGCTGCCCCTCTTGCAAATATCATCCAAATTTTGGTTGAGCAGCTTGATGCGGGTGCCGATGTCGTGGGTGTGGATGGGATTCCACATGCAAAAAAGCAGAGGGTTCAGGCACCCTCTGTCCTTTGTTTGACCTTCCTCCATGGCCTTGAGCTGACATAGGTCGACAATGTCGGTGGCTAGGTACATGGCACGCTTCAGTTCGCCCACCCACCCCCGCACACTCTCATCGGTGATGTTCCTCCTATCAGCATCAGCAAGGAAATTCTTGAGGTCCCCAAGCTTGATGTTCAGGTCTTTGATCCCATCGGATACGCCGATTAGCATGGCCACCTCCTCTTTGGCCATCTCGGGAAGCATGCTGGTCACGTAGGATGCCAAAGCATCCAGAACCCCCGCCATCGGTTGCAGGGTTAGCTCACGCTTGAACTAGTACTGAAAAGAAGCATGGAAATAAAAATTAGTCCTTTGTATTACTACCTCGCTTTTTTGCATCAACAATCCCATGCTAACAGGAAGGATAATCAGACTCACTCACTAGAGGCTAGTAACAAATCCAAAGGAAAATGTGGCTTGCAAAGATAGTGCACAGAAATTCGGCTCGAAATAAAACCGATATAGTATTACCTTGAACAAACACCAAGAATTGAAACGGAAAGACACATGATCAGCTCTTTCAAAAAAGAAAAATAGCTAGAGTAAGTGTTGTGTAGCTGGATTCAGCTATGTACCTTGAATGGACTAGAGAGATGAGAGACGGATCTTGTTGCAGAGATAGATATCCCGTGCTGTCTCGCAAGTAGTTGCAGGGTCCAGTGCCTTGAGCTGGAACTAAAAACAAAGGATGCACACAAAATGAGTCCTCTTTATTACTACCTTTCACACATCAATAGTGACATGCAAAAAAATAGATTCACTCAGCATTTTAGCAGAGACTACCAACAATTCGTTGTAAAGGAAAAGCATGGATTGCACACAAAAGAAAGTGCACACTAAATAGAGGGGACGGTCAATTTTTGAATAAGTGGGGTGGTGCTGCTGCAATCGATGAATTACCTTGGATCATTTGGAGAGATGATAGAAGTAACAGTGAGAAGAAAGCGAGACCCCTTGGTCTAGATCTGGCGATCTATATCCGGCAGTCAGCAATGGTCCTAGTACTTGCGGTCTAGCACAATGCTGCGTGAGGTTGCCATCTCTGTCCTACATTGCAGAAATTAAAAGCTTGTTATTAAGAAAAAGATCCGAGCTTAATTCGTAGTGCAGAAATCAAAATGCAAGCTTTGTAGTACTGAACAAAACGGAGCCTCTGTAATAATTAATAATCTAATGTGTGAGCTTAATTTGTACTGCAAACCAAAGCTCTAAAAACTACTAGGTGCTTTCTACTGAAAAGATGTGAGCTCAGTTGGTACCGCACAACAAATTTGACAGCACAAATCACAGGCTCAAAATCTCGTAGCTTCCTAGGTACGTACTGAAAGAAGATCTGAGCTCAACTTGCACAGCACAAATCAAAATAAAAGCTTTGTACGTACTCAACAAATCGGAGCTTTCTATGACTGCGCAAACCCGGAACCCGATGCTTTCTTGTGCTGAAAAATTTAGAGTTGTATACGTAGTACGGAAATCATATAAAAGATTTAAGAAACAAAGCTGAGCTGCTGCGTCCCCATTGAGATCCGATCTGAGGATCCGCACCTTGCTAGGACCAAGAGAAGATGAAGAGGGTCCTCACCTTCTACTTCTATGGTGGCTGCGGCAACGTCGGGCGAAGCGGTCGTCGGCGTCGCGATGTGCACGGCCGGCTGCGGAGTAGAGGAGAAAGACAGAGTGGGAGTGAGCAGAGTGAATTAGCAGACTGGAAGGGTGAATTTAATCTCGGTTGGCGTACGCAATGAGCAGAGCAAAGGTGGCCGACAAAGGTCTGTAGCTTCACGAGGGCTGAGGTCCCAATCAATCAGCCAAAGGTGGTAGGCTCCAGCCACATGGCCGTCTCTGTCCAGAGCAGTGAGCACTTCTTCATTGATTGAGGTCCCAGCCACCTTCCCCACCCTACCCCACCCGGCCAAATTTGATGTTTTGATTTTTATTTTAAGTTCATTCTAGTATGACTCTGGTATAAAAAAAAAAGGATCTGACCCTTTTCCTACGAATGAGTAGGTTGATGGTAGGGTTGCATAGCTTACCGCCGAGGTTCTCGGCGGTAGGTTAACGGCAGCCGCCGTCATCTAACTTTGTTGTTGCTGACTTGTCCTAACGGCCATACCGCCTATGAGGCTGGCGGTAGGGTGTAATAAGCTACCGCCGCATTGTTTGGCGATAGGGTCATGTACCTGCGCCTAGTGCTGTAGCCTCGTCGACCACCACACCGTCGCCCCCAACCAAGGTCAGCCGCCTCTCAACACGGCGCCCAGCCTACCCGCCGGCCACCCTGTAGTCGCACCCCCTGCCGTTTACCTTGCCACTAGGATCAACCGCCGCTCCCCACGCCGCAGGCCACTCACGTCGAGACCGCACATCACTACGCCTGATTAGGATAGGAACTGGCTGTTTTTTTTGAGAGAGAGAGAGAGGAGGAACCGAGGGGAATTTTTTTCTAGGGTAGGAACAGGGCAGATGGACAGCGTATGAGTGGAATCG
>NC_041387.1:2801500-2802431 GCF_002162155.2 Triticum dicoccoides
TATATGTCTCTGTTAAGTTGCAACATCATTTCTCTATTCTGTGATTGCCCAAATCAATTGTCTCATTTTAAATTTTGTCCATGTCACAAAGAGCATTTCAAAGCTATATTCATTTGTCATCTGTCCAAACCATTTGTCCAATGTTTTAGATCATTGCCTGGTGGCTGAATCGTATTGAATACAAACATGACAATGTGCGAGACCACCTTTGCTACATCATTTCATTACATACTCGACAGTGAAGTACTACTGACCAAGTGTGCAATATCATTTCATTGCACATACAACCATCACTGCTACCACACACAATCATTTTACACAGCAAAAGCAGCTCATCCATCCTTTTCACAAATTAAGTGCCACCATCCACTTGCTGCCTCTGATGCATTTGTAGCGACTCTACACACCGAACCCTCCTGCCAGTTGTAAAGCTCGCATCCCTGAAGCCCTTTTTGCTCACAGAAGCAAAAAATAGGAAAAACATGGAAACCAAATTACACTACTAGGAAAATGCTTATAGGTAGACATTTAGCAATAGCGTTGGTTAGAGATCCCACGCTACTGCTATTTAGCAGTAGTGTCGGGCAACACCAGCGCTGCAAGCGCACGTTAGCAGTAGCGTGGGATTTCATGGCCAGCGATGCTGCTGATGGGCCACGCTCTCGGCCCCCAATTGCCGATTTAGCTATAGCGATGGGCCTCCTCCCCCGCGCTGCCGCTAAGCCCACCTCTGCTTCCTCCCGCGCCGGCCCGCGCGCCCCTCCCCTCTCACTCACTCACACTCACACGCTCACACTCACAAATCGAATCGCTCAATCCCTGGTGCGTCCACCGCCCCCGCGTCCTACTCCGGCCGCCCTCCCCGCGCGGGCCCTCTTCCCCCGTCGGCTGCCCTTCCCCGCACCAGCCCTCCTCCCTGCCGGCCGCCCCC
>NC_041387.1:2802601-2822745 GCF_002162155.2 Triticum dicoccoides
CGCCGGCCGTCCTCCACCGAGAGGTACTCCTCCCTCCTTCCTCCTCCTCGCTCCCTCCCTAGTTATAGTTATTAGAGAGTAGTTATTTTGAATCCTATATAGTTGAAAAAATGTAGGTTCTTAGAATAATGTAGGTTATGATCGAACCCTAGCTAGGACAGATTAGGTATGAACCCTAGTTAATTCGTATGAACCCTGGGTTTTTAAATTTAGCTAGGTTTTAAAGTTAGGACGAAAATTTAGCTAGGTTTTTAATTAGGTGTAGTTAATAGAATTTAGGTGTTTTAGGTGTATTTAACAGAATTTTAGGTGTTTTAGTTGTTTTAGGTGTAGTTAACAGAATTTTAGGTGGTTTAGTTGTTTTAGGTGTAGTTAACAGAATTCTAGGTATTTTTTTAGTTAAAGCAATGTTTGTTATTTTTTTTAGTTAAAACAATTTTTCATGTTATATGCAAATTTGCAGTGGACATGTCATATTTTGAACATGTCACATTTTAGACATGTCATATTATTCCGAGTGGCCTATGTTTTGCCAGAAATGTCGATTCATTTACGTTCTGGCAAATTTCAGGCGCTTGATATGTCCTGTTTTTAGCAAACGTCATGCCAAATTTTGCTAAGTGTTTATTAATTTTGTTTTCATAATTAAGCATTTTGTTCTCGACGTCGACGATGCATATCCCGCATCCTCATTGTCGACTCGGCGGAGGACTCCTGCTTGAGCCGAGGGGCCATGTCCGAGACTGGGCTCCGCCGTGCTGGTACTGGGTTGTGCTACCTTCTGGTGAGCGCAGCTTAGTGAAGAGCCAGCCCGTCGTCGACCCGGAACTTCTTTGGTGGCAGTCACGTGGGCCTGCATCGGTGCAGAGGCTTGAGTCCCCCGCGCAGGTGGTACAGCACCGAGTCACGGAGGAGGACGCGCACGTCCAGCGCTACATGGTTGCGTTGGCGGACGACAGGTTCTCCAATACCTGGCAGATTCTTTGGGGATCTCACCGGAGCTATGATCCTGTGATGGTTCCTTCTCTTTGGGTGTCCACCGCGGCCCACTGAACCTAGAGGAGCTATTATTCGAGATGTATTAGTGATATGATGATCTTTGCTACAAACTACTATATATGTATTTGATGACGGATTATTAATTACCTATTAGTTATTTGCTCATTGAATGCAAAAGATGAGCACGGTTTGTCCTACAAACTACTATATATGTATTCGATGATGGATTATATGATGATCTTTCCTAGAAACTAGGTTCGATGATGATCTTTGCTACAAACTACTAGAAACTACAAATTTTAGGTGTTTTAGTTGTTATATGATGATCTTTGCTACAAACTACTATATATGTATTCGATGATGGATTATTAATTACCTATTAGGAAATGTCTGACGACGAAAGGGAATTCGCTATGTGCGAGTACTGCGAAGATGAGCGCGGTCTGTGCGACAAGCCTCACCTGGTAGAAGGTCGGCGCTTCAGCATCAAGCTCCAAGAGACCTTCGATATTGAAACGGTACGCAACAACGACAAGTGTTTTTTGTTATTTTTTGCACGAATTCTCTGCTTCTTCAACGTGTAATTTCCGTCTTTTACAATTCGACTAGCTTATCCCGTGCCATGCAAGACGCTATGTCTTGGAGAAGATGGGTTTTGAAGATCATGAAAGCATGGAGACAAAGATAATTCAACTAAGGACCCATCATGGTTATGATTTTGTTGTAAATCTATACAATTCTGTCATCCAATTTTGGTTGCCTGAATTGTGAAGCCCTTTGCAAGGCATATGATTTTCATGAGGGTATGCTTCTCACCTTCGATATTGGTGATCCTGACATCGACGAAAAGAATATGACCATTTGAGTCCTTCTTGACATGCTTCTAGTTCTACCGCTATGTAAGTTTCTCAAACATATTTATTAAGTAATTTATATTATTTATTTCAAAATATTTAATAGCTTATTTCCATTGACAACTTATTTTCATTCTTCAAAAAATGTACAGAAAATGGTAGACAGAACCTAGTACTACAATAATGGAGTACAATTAACTTATAAGGAGAAAGATGGTCTTATCGCATGTTTTTACTGATCTTGAGAATTACAATAGCTATTATCAAACTCCTCCACATTATGGTCAATACGTGCCACTAGTGCACGTGTTGAACTACGTAACATCGATGGAGATAGCATGGCAAATTTTTCAACTATTACGACATCCGTGCATCTTTTGCATAAATTCTTCTAAAACTAAACTACATTGCTAACTACAAAGTTATTACTATGTTTTTGAACAGAAAATCCTGATGGATTGTGTGCCTCATCTGATGTTGCCGAGAGGTCGCGTTGATTTTATGAGCTTACGGCCACCACGGTCAGGTCAGCCGCAGTATCCACATCACTCCTGTCCATACCGGATTTCTAAAAGCGAGGAAGCCATGATGATAAATGATTTCAAAAAATGTTTCGGCCATCGTAGAGAGCTACTTGGAAGCAACATTGTGCGTAGCCCAAGACTTGGAGACAGGATGATCTCCGTTCTTTATTATGGAGAGTCAATTTTCCTTAATGGAGAGTCAATGCCTATCTTATTTTATGATATTTTACCTAAGAGAGGGTAGAGTAGGTCCTACGAGAGGAGTAGGTCGTAACTAGAATGTGTTATTATGTGCTACAATGTGTTAGAGTTGATGATGACGAGGAGGAGTTGTGATTATGACTAGTAACCAACTTGTTATATGATGTATCATTGACGAACATTGTTTGGTGGTGATGACAAGTGGTAATGAATATGCTATTTAAACAGACTAGTTTATGATGAGTTGTTATTGTATAAAAGATATATCTGTTTAAACATGTACAACGCCAAAATGCGAATAAACATAAATTTTAGCAGTGGCGCGGGCCAAAATATTACCAGCAGCGCTCATTTACCAGTAGCGCTTTCCAGTGCCGCGCTACTAGTATCTAAACTTACCAGTAGCGCTGGCCTAAACAAGCGCTACTGCTACAAAATAGCTGTAGCACTGTAGCAGTACCGCTAGCACCCGCGCTACTGGTAGCTCAAAAACCAGCGCTACTGGTAAGGTTTTCCCTTGTAGTGTTAGATAGAACAAATGAGGGATTTTCTTACCTGATGGTTGGGACACTTGTGGAAAATTTGACCTGGGTTCGCCTCTGAGCTGGAGACGAGGCAAATGGTGGTCCTCCACTTGCAATGCGGGCATTGCACTAGTGGGAGCGGCACCCGATAGGTTGTTCGTGGCCGGGGCAGAAGGACTAGAGGCGGAGCCCGCGCCGGCTGGTACCTGCTGCTTCTCGCCGTTGACGAGCTCGCATACGAGCTTCTAGACACCCGGGTGGCAGAGGCAGAGCCCGTTCCCTCTCTCTCGCCACACACCCCGGGTCCAGGTGGCAACGGTCCAAGCTCCACGTCTGCGAGTCAATGCAACTCGAGTGAGTTTGGGACCTATGTTGTATGTCTTGAAAAGATTTGGGACCCAAATCTGCACTTTTGAAGTTTTAGGACTAAATTGACACAACTCGCATAGTTGTATGAGTTATGACGCATTTTACTCATTCGAAAACTCACAAATCAGAAACCCTAACTGTAGCGCTATACAACTAACCTGGTACATGCCACTGTCAGAAGAGTTGATGTACATGAGGCTGGAGTCTGGTTTCGTCCTTGGAAACCCTGGTGCGGCAGGGCGACGACCAGCGGTCACCCAAATTTCACGTCGGCAACAAAGCCAGCGGATGGCACACGAGCCAGCCTTCAACATGGACAAGTTTTTGGGGCCTGCAACAAAGCCATCGGCTAGCAGACGAGCCAGCCTTCAAAATGACAAGTTTTCGGCGCCGGCAACAAACCTAGCGGCCAGCACAGCAGCCAACCTTCAAAATGGACAGCCATGGTGGCCCTGGTCTGACCTAGTTCTGGCCGTCGCGATCGAACATCTCCTTCTGCCACTTCGCGAACCAAGCCTTCCTCTCCGGTGACATGTTGTTCTTGTCGATGCTCATGAACGCGAGTGCCACCTCCTTGGCTTTGGTCTCGGCATTGGTGGCCTCAATCTCAAGCTTCTTGAGTTGAGCGGCCTCCTCGATGTCAAGCTTCCTCCTCTTCACGACCTCCTCCATGTCAACCTTCTTTGTTTGAATGTCTAGGTATATTTTCATTTGCTCCTCCTCTCTTCCCTCACTTCCTTTTGGCTCATCATGTCCTCCAAAGTTCCTTGCAAAGCTATGGAAGACACATCACGCTTCTCGTCCGCCTTTGATCTTGTCTTCCCCCTTGGCCTCTTGAGCAAGTCTCCCTCCTCAGCCACGGCCTCCTTCCCTCCTTTCTTCTTACGAGCGGCATATTGGTCTTTGAACTTGGGGCAATCGTTGATAAGCGACTACCAATGCGTGAGAGTAAACGGCTTATTCTTCTGCCGGGCCTTGAAGGCCTCCAAAGATTGGAATGCCTACACAGTCAAAGATGCGGCCACAATTGTAATATGAAAGGACACAAAATGCATCGAACGTAAATGGCATTCCAACATGAATGGACACATGATGAAAAAACGAGGGGTTCATACCAAGTCACGAAGGCCTAGGCCGCTCACGGGACAGTACTTGACGCTCTCAAGCGCGGCACTATACTTGTTGCACTCTTGTTGGATGAACCCCCATCTCTTTTTGATTAAGTTGATGCCGTGGATGCTCGCAAATTGGTAGGGGGCAAACTTCCTTCGCTCATGAAAGTTCTTCTGAACTCTTGACCAAAAGATAGATACATTTTGCTCGGCACCTTTCGTGGGATCTTTGCCTATCTTCATCCAACTCTCGCAAATCAAAGTATCCTCATCTTCGGTGTACGATCCCATGAGAATGCTTTGCCTCCTCTTTTGTGCCTCGGCCCTTTGGGTGAGCTCATTGATGAAAACCAATGGCTCGGCTGTTGGAGTTAACCTCGATTTAGTGTTCTGTCCGGTACGGACTAGGAGCAATCATCGAGTCGTACTTGGAGTAGGCTTAGCTTCTTTATATACTGTTGTACCCCTACGTTGTAAACATAAGATCAATCAAAGCAATACAAACCAAAGGCACGACACGAGCCTTTTGTGCGATCAACTCGAGCGTGTCTCTCGCATCCTTCTCTTGCCTACGTGTCTGAAGTATTCCGTACGCAGCCATTCAGGCGAGTTGAACGCTAGCTTAAAGCTAACTAGCTAGCTTCACGTACGGGAGTTTGTGCAGGAATCGATCCAGTAACTTTGGTTCAGCTTCGTACGTGCGCGTACCGTCGGAAAGAACTCGTCGGCTGATCGCGGCAAGTCGAGGCTTAGCCAACACTTGGTATCAAAGGCAACGTTGATCTTCGAGTAACGGAGGATCATGGTGGACGATGAGAAGAACAAGCAGCTGGCGGAGTACTCCGGTGTGGCTAAAGTAATTGCTGCTCCGGTGGTCTGGAAGGCCCTGATGGAGTGTGGTCTCCGCGCCAACGAGCTATGGGACACGGTGGATCCAGGACGCGACGCGTTCAAGAAGGAGGGAGCCGAGCACCGAAAGGCTCGGCAGGCGGCGTCGGCGATTTACTCGGTGATGCCGATGGATGTCCTCCAGCACCTGATCGCCAAAGCAACGGCGAAGGAGGTGTGGGATACGCTGAAGCTCATGTTCGAGGGACACACCCGCGTCAAGCTAGCCAATCTCCAAACTCTCCTAAGGAATTATGAGACTTTGGTCATGGGCGACGATGAGTCCGTGGATGTGTTCGCTTCACAGGTGGCTACTCTCGTCAATCGGATCCGCGTGCTTGGAGAAAACGTCACGGAGGCCTCGGTTGTCCGTCGGTTCTTGCGCCCGGCCCCTCCCCGGTACCTGCAAATTCTCACAGCGATCGAGTAGTGCGTCGATCTCGCGACTCTCTCCATCGACGATCTTGTCGGATGGTACAAGGCTCACGATGAGCGTATGCGGTACAGTCTTGGGGACAGGAGGAACGACGAGCTTGTGATGCTCACAAAGGCGCAATGGATCGCCCTAGAAAAGAAAGGCAGATCCAAAAGCAACAACAAGAAGAAGGGGAAGCAGCGTTCGGCGAGAAAGAACTTCGTCGACTCGGACAACGACTCGGACGAAGAGGCTGCACCACCACCGAGGAGAAAGTTTTACATTAGAAAAGTGAGGTGTTATAACTGTGGCCTCCTCGGCCACTTCAAGGCTGACTGTGAGGAAGCACCAAAGCAGAAGGCGCTCATGGCCCAGCAAGGTAACGATGATGACATGATGTTGATGACTGAACTCGTGGACGAGGAGGATCCAGTTCTTCGAGTGCCGGCTAAAGAAATTGTCGCGCTCGTGGAAGAGAAAGTTCATCTTCATGATCATGATTCGGAAACTCGTGTCGATGCTATAGATGCGGGGAGTGATTCTAAAACTCACGACAATGCTACAGGCGTAAGTGCTATCTGATGGAAATATGAGCAATTTATTGAATGATTTTATTAACAGAAATATTAGATAAAACATGACCAGAATAGTAGTGATAAAACAAGCCATGCGATTTGACAAAGAGAATGTAAACATATCTATAGAAGACTGTATAGCAAGTTGCATATATGAAATAGAGTCTAACATATCTAGGGCAAATACTAGAACAAGGAACTGTAGCGGGACCTCTAATAGAAAGGGGAAGAACACGTACGGGACAGCAGCAGCAGAAGCGCTGGACTTGGGGTCGGTGTCCTCACCTGCCATGTCGTCGAGGATGTCGTGGACGTCGGGGAAGAACTCGTCGTCGGGGAAGTAGTCGTCGGCGACCGGATCGTTCGTGATGAAGCAGCTAGTAGTCGCGCTGAGCGCTCCCCAAACACCTTAGTTTTGGAGGCCTACCGTCCCGACATGCGGTGCACGCCGCAAGCCAGGATGAGGAAGACAGCAGCAGCTCAGAGATGGAACCGATGGCGAGGGAAGGAGTACTTCTGGTGCGTCTCTCTGGGAGGAGCGACCTCCCTTTTTTAGGCGCAAGAGAAGGAGGCGAAAGGGCAGCGACGGGAGGCGAAACGAAGAGACGTAGATGAAGCGAACAGCCAGCAGCCGAAGGGCTACACCGTTCGCATTCGAACTCCACTTTCGCAAAAATCTTTTCAGCTTCCGTGTGACCTTTCGTATACCCGTAGTGCGTGGCAAAAATTTAGACATCGGCTCGGCTCACTCCCACATGGCGCGGCGCGGCGCGGCGTGTTGTGGCGAGGCGGGCGGCGGAGGAGGAGTGCGCGTGGATGTCCCTCTTGTTCTCATGCTCATACAAGTGGGGAAAGAACCTCTCTTATAAAGAGGTCCAACTCCATCTAAACTGGCAATGTGGGACTAAACTTTAGTTTCACCTCTTGCCTTGCATGAAAGGGCTGCGTGGGCCTCTAGGATTTGTTAAAAATTGATGAAACTGCTATTGGGCTAGGCCCAAAATAGACAAAATTCCAGCACTATCTTTGCTGGAGCAAAGAAGTGATAGCTGCGTGTGCTCAACCATGGAGAAGCAGTCTATGTGTTGATCAACTCAGGAAGAGACCCGTAGGCAAATGCAAAACTGACAAAGAAGGTTTTACTCTAGGCAAAAATGTGGTGCCAGAAATTCATGTCACAATGTGTGACGGTGCAGTTACGCCAGAAGAAGGCGATGATGCGGCGCTAGAATTCCACTACACAAGGCAAGCTGACATGGTTATGCAGGGAGAAGACAACGCTGGCGAGCGAAGGGTGTACCCTGCGCCAGCCGGTTCAGCTAGCAGCGCGAGCGTCTTGAGTCGTGGCGCACCTGATTGTGACACGGCTGGTTCAGGCGCGAGCTGCGGTGTTGCACCTAGCGACACGCTCGCCAGCATGTGTGAGCAAGCAGCTGGTGCAAGCAATCGTCCAGGTGGGACCATCGCACAAACGCGCAGTAGCCCAGGTCACACGGAATGATAGGATCCACTAGTGTTCTCGCTCTTAAATCTCCGGAAATCAGTCAAATTACAAGCTCAATGAGCCAGATCTAGGAGAAGGAAGGAGGAAAGTAGCTATTAGCCGCCGCCGCCGCCAGGTTCGTGATCCTACCGGATGCCCTAGCTCTTGGGAGGGGGAGGGGGTTAAATACGGGTCGGTCTTCACTTGCGCGGGCCGCTCGCCCACTCGGGCCCGTTGAACTTGCTGTTGGGCTTCCGCTCGCGCCTGGGCCTGGTGGGCTCCTCCTCCTGTGGTGGTGCGGTGTCGCTTGGGGTGGCCTCTTCCGAGCCTGTTCCCTGGGTGCCGCTGACAATCCCCTCTTCTTGAAAAACGGCTTGTCCCCTAGCCGGAGCATCAGGGAAGCGTTGTTGAAGACGACTGATGTTCTCCCACTTGGCCTTGTCAGCAGAAGAGTATGACCAGTGCGTGAGCCCTTGGCGCACGGTCTTGCGCCCTGTTTTCTTGTCGCGGAGGCTGAGGATGCGCAACGGCACCCATGCTGGGGCACGTGGGAAATGCTAGTGGAGATCTTCCAGGTCCTCCCACGTGGAATCCTCCGCGGGCGTGCCCGTCCAGCGAATTCTCCCCTGACGGATCATCTTGTTGGGGGCCTTGCGCCAGCGGTAGTCGATCACTTCGAGTGGTACCTGAAACGCAGACACATTAGCTGGTAGTGCGCTGCCCGAGCCTTCAGGGCGGAGGTGAGCGGCCTTGAGTTGTGACACATGAAAGACCAGATGGACCGCTGAGTCTTCTGGAAGTTGCAAGCGGTAGGCCACGACTCCAATCCTGGCCAGCACCTGGAAAGGCCCAAAAAATTTGAAGGACAGCTTGTGGCACGCTCGCCTGGCGACGGAGGATTGGACATAAGGTTGCAATTTCAGGAACACTTGGTCGCCCGGCTGGAAGGAGGGGTCGGAGCGCTTCTTGTCTGCCTGTTCTTTCATTTGTTGTTGCGCTCTGTGCAGGTGCTGCTTTACCAAGTCTAACATCAACTGTCACTCTTCCAGCCATGCGCGGACGTCCAGCGGCTGGCAGTTATCCTCCGCAACCAATCCCAGGGCGCGCGGTTCTCTCCCGTATAGCACCGCGAATGGCGACTTGCCCAGTCTTGAATGAGTGCTGGTGTTGTACCAGAACTCTGCAAGCGACAACCACTTGGACCACTGTTGCGGGGATGCTTGTGAGTAGCATTGCAAGAATGTTTCAAGGCATTGGTTGACGCGCTCCATCTGGCCGTCCGTTTGAGGGTGGCGAGCCATGCTCAGAAGGAGCTCTGTTCCCGTAATCTTGAAAAGATGCTGCCAGAACCAGCTGGTAAAGAGAGCGTCACGGTAGGAAACGATGTACCTGGGCATCCCGTGGTGCTTGTAAACGTGATCCATGAACTGCTGAGCCACTGTTTGTGCGGTGAAGGGTTGCACGAGAGGCACGAAGTGGGCATACTTGGTCAACTTATCGACGACCACCATGATGCAGTTATGCCGGCCGGACGGGGGCAAGCCATCGATGAAGTCCATAGTGGCGAGCTCCCAAGGCTGATTTGGTATTGGTAGGGGTTGCAGAAGTCCAGGGTAGCGGGATCTGTCTGGCTTAGCTTACTGGCACGTGTGGCAGGTGCGGACGAACTCTCTGATCGTGCGACGCATGCCTGGCCAGGCGAAGTGTTGCTTGACTCGCGCCAGGGTGACCGGGAAACCTGAATGCCCTCCTGTCGCGGCGTCGTGCAGGGCTGAGGTTACCTTGGTCTGCAGCGCATGGTTCTACCCCAGCCACAGTTTACCTTTGTACCACAGCAGTCCTTGTTGCAGGGTGAAGGCCCCTTGTTGAGGTGCCTTGGCCAAGCTAGCGAGAAGTTTCTAGCATTGGGCATCCTCAGCGTACCCTTGCTGTACCTCTGCCAACCACGCGGGCTTGCATTCTGTGATAGCTAGAATGTCCTCTTGGCGATCGTGGTGGCAGCGAGAAAGGGCGTCAGCTGCTTTGTTATCCTCCCCCTTCTTGTAGCAGATCCGGTACTGCAGGCCAAGCAACTTGGTGAACGCCTTGTGTTGCCAGACTGTTGACAAGCGTTGCTCTTCGAGGTGCACTAAACTATTTTGGTCTGTTCTGATCACGAATTCAGCCATTTGCAGGTAGTGACGCCATTGGTCAACGGCGTGTAGGATTGCCATGCACTCCTTCTCGAAGGTGGAGAGGCCTGCCGCCTTCGGACCCAGGGCCTTGCTAAGGAAAGCAATGGGGTGGCCGTCCTGCTGTAGCACTGCTCCAATCCGCTTGTCACACGCGTCGGTCTCGACCACGAATGTTTTGGTGAAGTTGGGAAGGGCCAACACCGGAGCCGAGATCAGAGCTTCCTTAAGGGCTGTGAATGCTTGTTGACTCTCGTCTGTCCAAATGAAGAGCGACCCTTTTTGCAGCAGCTGTGTCAGGGGTTTGCAGATCAGGCCAAAGTGACGGACAAACTTCCTATAGTAACCGGCGAGGCCCAGGAAGCCCATGAGTTCCTTCATTGTTTCGGGCACTGGCCAATCGCATACGGTCGCAATCTTGCTCTCCTCGGTTGCCACCCCTTCCGCGCTGACGCGGTGGCCCAGGTACGAAAGTTGCTGTTGCGCAAACAGAAATTTGGATTCATTCACTTGCCATTGATCTTTCTTTAACAGCCCGAGCACTTCTTCCAGGTCTTTCATGTGATCTTCAAATGTACCACTGAATACCAGGATGTCGTCGAAGAAGATGAGCACACATTTGCGGGACACGGGTGATAGGGTGACATTCATCGCTCCCTGGAAGGTAGCCGGTGCGTAGGCAAGCCCAAAGAATACAACTCTGTATTCATAGTGCCCGCTGTGTGTCTGGAAAGCCGTCTTCGGTGCCTCGCCGTCTGCCAACCGGATTTGGTGGTACCCCGAACGGAGGTCCAACTTGGAGAACCAGCGTGCACCAGATAACTCGTCCAAGAGCTCGTCAATTACTGGGATTGGGAAGGTAGTCTTGCATGTCAGGGCGTTGAGACACCGGTAATCAACGCACAAGCGCCAAGTCAGGTCCTTCTTGCGCACCAATACCACGGGTGAGGAAAACGGGCTTTGACTGATTTGTATGATCCCTTTCCACAGGAGGTCAGCCACTTGTCGCTCAATTTATGTTTTGAGGGCTGGGGAGTACCGATAGGGACGGATAGCAAAGGGCTGGGCACCTGGTAGTAGGGGTATGCGGTGATCACACGCCCGTTTTGGGGGCAACCCAGTTGGTTCCTCAAATACTTCCTTGTAGCGGTTGAGCAATTCTGCCACCTGGGGAGGCATGGGCAGAGGCTCTTGTTGAATCACCTGACACAATTGGAGGATGAGCAAGTTGGCATTCTCTTTGCACAACGCCTGGAGTTGCTGGGCCGAGATTGGGGAGCATGTAGTGTCATTGCTCGGTAGGCCTTGCAAGCGAATGAGGCTCCCATGGTGTTGGAAATCAACACATTTGTTTTCCCAGTCAACTTGCATTGGGCTGTGGCTCTCTAGCCAATCCATCCCGAGGATGATGTCGTAGCTGTGTAGTGGAAGAACCTTCAGGTTGCAGCAAAATTCCTGACCGTGGCTCCACCACGGGCAGTCCGGGACCTCGTGAGTGCAGGCTAGCTCCCCTCCATCAGCTACGCGCACCCAGAGATGGCGCGCGAGAGGGACTGACCGGACCTCTCCCCGGACCAAGTCGTGCCTGATGAAGGAGGACGAGCTACCCGAGTGGATGAGCAGTAGCACCTTGGTGTCGCCCAGCCATCCTTGCAGCTGCAGAGCTTTCGGGAAGCCATGCCCTCCAGCGCATGGCACGAGATGGCTGCGCAGTTGGCATCTTCTTGTTGCTCTTCGGTGGACAGGGTGCTGCTGTCCTCAGTCTCCAGCATTTGAAGCAGCTCCTCGATGACATGGAGGGGAACATTGGCGGGGTAGCGGTGGTCGCGCCCCCAACGTTCGCCACAGGTGAAGCAGAGGCCTTTAGCGCGTCGGTAAGCACGCAGAGCCGCAACCTTGTCCGCGTCCTGGGCAGGCCGCGCGGCCTCCAGGGTACGCCGATCTTCAGCTCCAGCCAGCCCCCCACCTCGCGGGGGAGCGGCCGGCAGCGGCAGGGGCGCCGACCGGCCCATAGCCCTGGGTGTTGGTGCGTCAGAGTGGCGTGGTCGTTCACGTCGGAAGCCCTCTGCAAGCTCCTCTTGCAGCAGGGCCAGTGATCCGGCCGCCTCTAGATCGACGGGACGCTGGATCAGCACGACGGCTCGGATGTCGTCACGCAAACCCTCCACAAACCTCGTCAAAAAATACAGAGGGTGAATTGCTTCAGAGTAAGACAGTAAATGGTTCATCAGTGCATCAAATTGCTCGATATACTCTGCGATGGAACCAGTTTGCCTAGTGTGATAAAACTGCCGAATCAGCTGCTGGTGTTGGTCGCGCCCAAATTTGCTACAGAGGAATTCGCAAAACCCTTCCCAATTAAGGCCAGAGACTTTGCGCTGGACTGATTGCAGCAAAATGGCCGTGGTAGTGGTGAAGTTCAACGTGGCCATGGGTAACCAAAAGGACTGATCCACCCCATACATGGCGAAGTATTGCTCGCACATCACTTTCCACAGCCGCGGGTTTTCCCCATCGAATTGCCGAAACGCCATGCTCGGAAACGCGTGGCTGCTGCCACTTCCCCCGGAAGCAGACGCGTAGCCCCCAACCGACAGAGGGCTGGTGAACGGAAACGGCGAGGAAGGGGCAGGGGCCTGCGAAGGAGGGGCGGACGGGCACTGTGACTGACCTGTGCCCGGGGTAGTTCCTGAGAACTGCCCCCGGGATTGCAGATGCTCGCCGTGGCCATCGGGCCTGGAGGAGGGCCTCCATGGTGCAATCGGTGCGATCGGCGCAGCGGCCTTGTTCTTGTCCGCCGCCTTGCCAGCCGAATCGGGTATGTCGATGACGATGTGGGGCTGGTATCCTGGCACCGCTCGTTGGAGCGCCCCTACTGCCTCCTGCAGATCGGAGACGCGGGCCTCGAGCTCCGTCCTCCACTCCTAGATGGCCTCCACCCTGGAGCTCAGATCACGGATGGACTCCTTGATGTCTCCGGAGAACTTGCCCAAGAGCTCTCTCATGAATTTCTTGGCTTCGTCGTCCATGGCCAACCGCCACTGCTTCTCCTTCCGCGTCTCGATGATCGAGCGAAAGGTAGCGGCCAGATTTGCGGGGGAAGGTGGGGAAAGATGGCTCTAGATACCAATTGATAGGATCCACTAGTGTTCTCGCTCTTAATTCTCGGGAAATCAGTCAAATTACAAGCTTAGTGAGCCAGATCTAGGAGAAGGAAGGAGGAAAGTAGCTATCAGCCGCCGCCACCGCCAGGTTCGTGATCCTACCGGATGCCCTAGCCATTGGGAGGGGGAGGGGGTTAAATACGGGTAGGTCTTCACTTGCGCGGGCCGCTCGCCCACTCGGGCCCGGTGAACTTGCTGTTGGGCTTCCGCTCGCGCCTGGGCCTGGTGGGCTCCTCCTCCTGTGGTGAAGCGGTGTCGCTTGGGGTGGCCTCTTTCGGGCCTGTTCCTGGGGTGCCGCTGACATGGAAGCTGCAAGTCCATCCCAAGGTTCTTCTGCTAGGAGCCTAGCCAGAGTGCTAGAAGCAGCAAGTGGTTGGCTAGGCTCATCACGTGGTATAGCTCCACAAGTGGTTGAGTTAGCAGGACATGGACCAAGGAATGGACCAGCAGGCTTCGGTCCAGAAGTGGAGAAATTTTATCCATCAAAAGGCCAGAAACAGTTCTAGGAAGTTCAGAAACGCCAGTAACAAGGGGTTTGGCAACTCCAGAGATCTGTCGTCGCCTCCGACAGTACTGAAGACGACGGGGCAGCCAGTTACACCAGTACACGTGCAACTTGTATCGGATCTCTTCTTGAAGGAAGAGCTTCAGACAATTGAGCCGGTAAAGATGAAAGGATGGCAATGTTTGCACATTGAGGAACCAGACAATTTTGAAGACACAAATACAAAGAAGTGTTGGCGTCATGCTATAAAAGAAGAGTTCGGGTCGATCCATGACAATAATTCTTGGAGATGCAAAGAAGGAACGGCGTCGGAGCTGTGACGTGACGACATCGTGTTTAGAGGGATGATTGTTGGAAATAAACACGTCGTTCCTATCCTAGCCGGCTCGGACTAGGACACAATCACCAAATAGGTTACGTACAGGATTAGCTAGTATCCGCCATCCACGGTTAGCTGCTAACCCTATGTAATCACCCCTTGTAATCTTTATACCGAGAGATCAAAGCAATACAAAAACAGCAGGCTCGACATGAGCCTGTGGCCATCCAAATCGATCGAGTGTTCGCGTACGACGGTGAGATGCAATCTATGGATGGTGGCTTGATGTAGAGGAATGGTTGTGCAGCGACAGCGGTGCATGTAGCTGTTGGGATCGCGGAAAAGTGATGGGGACAACACACGCGTTACTTTGATGGTGTTGCTATTTGAGCAACCGGTCTCGAGCTCTGGGTGAAAGCCTAGGTCTGCCCAAGTTGGCTATACCTGGGAATGACGATGTTTCTACGTTGTTACCTTGTTGAAGGCATTACTCGGATATGCTCGGACTGTTCTTTAGGGTGAAAACCTAGATTCTAATCGTGGATGGTGGATCCGGTGACGACGGCGCTTAAGCGTCACTCCCTTCCTGAAGGCTTTGCTGTTGAAGAACATCGTCGTCTGTGTGATGTCAAAAAACAGTTGGTGAGGATATGGTCATTGTTGTAGCTTGCCAATTGTAGATCAGATCGCTTTGGGTTTTTCTTTTTTCCTTGCCTGCGCATAGCTTTGGTCTTAAATGACTTTGCAATTGCCGGCGCGTTCTTGTGTGCGTATGTTGGTGCTGGTTGTGTGCATCCTAACTATGCAGAGGCCGGGTGTGTGCTCATTGTGTTCATATCCCCTTGATGCTTCATTTTCAGACAATAAAATTCACCCTTTGTCAAAAAAAAAGTGTCCACGTACGTAGCTAGCGCCGAGTTGATCAAAGCATAGATCAATTGAGTGTGTGTGTACGTGCTCGTATTGTGTCCCGGCTAGAAGTGCTAGTGCATAGTACTAGTACACGTCAGGAAGGATCGATTGGAGATAAACTAGCAGGATACTAGCTTTGTGTTGTGGTGCGCCTTGACGTAAAAGCACTTCGTCGAGTTCGTCAGCGAGCTTTGTCTGTCATCGTTGTTCGTCAGGAAGTACTCGGTGTCGGGTCTGGACTAACACTAAAGGCCCTTCTACCTCGGCTCGCCGCAGCGGCCACGTGGAGCCTCACTTGTCCTGGTTCGTAAGCGAACCGGAACTAAAGGTATTGGGCTTTAGTCCCGATTTCAGAACCGGTAAAAATGAGCCTTTTTCTACTAGTGCTTGATGGCCTTTTCTGCTCGGTAAACATTAAGAAAGAACATTGCAGGGCTGCCACGTGCTCCGCCTTGGCCTCTAAAGCTTCTTCAGATGTTGACACTCATGTGTGTAACGCAATTCGCAAAGCCCTGCCACAGCCATTGCTTGTCAAAAAATGCCTTAGATCTCCTGCTAGTGTATGCTACTGCATCATCTCGCACATAAATGGTGCTGAAAATAGCAAACACATACGGCAGAGAAATCAAGCATACCTACTTCCAAAAGAGAGAGGAAAATAATCGATACAAATAGTATTTGCTACATGCATTGGAGTAAGGAAGAATCACCTAGTTCTTGATATGCATTCTGTCACTTCACAAATTATGCTTTTGTTGTATGCAAGAGTATATCAGACAAGTCATCTCTGCATTCCAGCTCAATGCCAAAGACTGAATAATGATACTGTTCGATGAGATTTTGTACTACATATAGTACGAAACTCAAAAGAATGGGTAATAAAATAAAAAAATTGTTTGATTATATTTTGTACTATGAATAGTATGAAAATAGGGAGACACTACAAGAAATATGTCAACTTGTGACCACCACTATTGGTCACTGAAAGGTCACAAATTTCCATTTACGACCTTTTTGTGACCAAAAACAGAAGGTCAAAAGTTGGCGGTCGTAAATTGACTATAGCGACCTTTAACAAAAGGTCGTTGATCCTATGACCTTCTGTTTTGGTCGCTAGCTCTCTCCCTAGGCCATGTCGGATCCGACGTGGCAAAATTGCGACGAATTGAAAAGGTCGTTGGTTAAAATCAGTCCGGTCCAATTGAGGGTTTTACATGGGCCGAGCCCATTAATTCAGCCCATTTTATGTTTTTTTTCAGTTAATTTTTGCTAGCTACATGGGCCTAGCCCCAACATGGCGATTTTTGTTTTCTAAGCCTTTTCCATTTTAATGTATTTTTAATGTATTTTTTTCTGTAAGTTACACAGGCCAAGCCCATTTCAGCCTTTTATTTATTTTTGGGCCGGGTCTTTTAACATTGTTTGGGCCATTATATTTTGGAGCTGGTCCCACTTGTCATCTTCTCACACATTGGGCCCACTTGACAGAAAATTCAAAAATGCTTAGATTATTTTCATAAGTGGATCCCACAAGTCAGGTTTCCATTCCACACGTTTTCAAATCACATATATAATCATTATTTCAAACAGAACAGTACAGATGTAGTACATCAAATAACACTAAGTCTACTACAATATTGCAATATTTACATTCTATTACAATCAAACAGAAGAGACGGGTCTTTGCTGAGTAGAGCTATATGGTTTCGATCTTCAAATTTTGTAGACCTCGAGCTCCTGAACACAAAGACAAACATCATTACAGATTAGAGTGTACACATGCTAGGAATAGCATTGGTTAAAAATAACTAATAATCACATGATGAAGTCCTAGAATGAAATTTCAGTAGTGACCAGATCTAGATCTATAGGAAACAGAACAGCCACGACAAAATCCTAACCAGAATGCATTTAATAAAAATGGATTGCATCTGGTTACTGTAGTGCAAGCTAACGACATGAAGGTTCCATTAAGCAATGATCAACTAGTCAAAACCATTCCGTGCTTTGCAAAGAAAATACTAGATGAATCTCACTAACAAGAGCACTAGGCGATTAATAGAAGAAGTAATCAGCAGATGACACAATAACAACAACAGAATCTGGTTAGAGACCAATTATCTAGTGGGTATAATATTTGATTACTTCAAGAACAGATTCTGGTTGGACCAAATATATGATAAAGCAACAGATTCAGCCAACTTCAAGAGACCACAAGAGCATCAATCAACAACAGGTATAGTATAATATTTTAAAGACCAATTTTAGAAACATATTTTAGAGACCAATTTTATATCAGAACACTATATGTTTGTGATGCATCTTCGAGAACCACAAGAACACTAGATATAGTAGAATATGATTCCAGGAGTATAATGCTAACCACAAGAGCATCAATCAGCAGCAGGTATACATCAAACTATCTACTAGACATCATCAGGATAGGAAGGGTCACCTGACATATTGAACTCGATGCTGCAGCAGGCCGATGACGTGGTCGTACAGAGCAGGCCCTTTGTGGCTGGCTAGATGCGCCCCTCCTCCTCCTGCTCCTCGAGCAGGACAAGGATGAGCTGGTACAGAGCATGCAGCTCCTCCCTAAACCAGAAAGCACACAAATCAGTATGCACAAGTGTTGGACCTTCAAATAAGGAGACTTGAATTCACTGGTAAGCATTAGCGGAACTAATATATATTTTTGCATTATCTTAATATATATTTTTGCATTATCTTTGTCTAAAAAAACAGAGTTTCATGGACTCTAGTGCTTCTTTGGTCAGTAGAGCTCCATAGGATCCAGCCAAGATTGCAGCTGCAGCCACATATGATGCCAAAGAGGATTGATCGAGGCACAACAGAGGAGACACCTAATTTGACTGCCACAATCGTTGAGTGAATGCAAAATGAAAGCTAAATCCTTACTCCTAATTTTATGATATTAATGAACAAGAACACATGTTAAATAACTTATTACTGGACCTTACTTGAGTTACTACTGCCACTATCAAGCAAGGACTGCTGCAAGCAGTACAACACAATAGCAGCATGTTCTACCAGCCGCAATTGCTTGCAAGACCATGGCTGCATTCAAAAGAGAAATGCTTGCACAAAACCATGGCTCATCTGATGTCTGACGGTATTGACAAGGAATAAAGTTACATGCAGAACAGCTCGACCTTACTCTACATCCCAACATTGGCAGGTGACAACTAATAACTCATTTCCAATAGAAAAACTGCAGGAATTATTTGCTTATTTTTAAGAAAAATGCTACAAGTTAAGCCTTTTTTTAACAGTAGGTCTAAGGAAATAAAATGTGCACTTAGTGAGAATT
Source organism: Triticum dicoccoides (assembly GCF_002162155.2). Taxonomy (NCBI): domain Eukaryota; kingdom Viridiplantae; phylum Streptophyta; class Magnoliopsida; order Poales; family Poaceae; genus Triticum; species Triticum dicoccoides. Next base: position 2,820,951 of record NC_041387.1, read on the forward strand.
TAGCAACAGATTAACAGCATATTGTTCAGCATCACACAGATAGTAGAACAATGGTACAGGCAGCTATTGGCATAAAGTAGAGATTTTACATGAATAAATCACATAAGTAACTATAACAGAGAAAGAAAACATAGAAGTGGTAGCGAGGCATGAACGGTGTCCTGACTTATTGCTGCATCGGCCGTAACAGAGGCCAAGGAAGTCGCTGTGATGGGTTGCAGCATCTGTGCTGATGCAGTCTCAGCCACAGGCTCCTCCTAACACCTGAAGTGAAACACACAAGCTGGTCAGCAGAACTACAACAGTTTAGCTTTGGAGATGAAGAATAACTCAAATTACCCTTGTAATCCGTTTCAAAAAAAATTAACCTTCTAGTATGGCCATGCTAATAGAAAAAATTAACCTTTTCCCTTTTACTTTCAATGAAAAAGGTAAGAGGCCAGAATTCTACATGCAGCTTCTGTAGACACAAATCCAAGAGAAATACATCTCTATATGAGAACCACCCCAAATATGAACAGAACAATTCGATCTAAATTAAAGTCTGAACAAATATATGAGAACCACCCCAAATACATGCAGCTTCTAGTACGGCAAGTATTCAAGGGTCAGAGAAAAATCAGTGGTAAACGATATGTGGGAAGATCAACCAAACACATTACTGATGGATACATGGAAGATCGGGTAGTGCGTCACTTTGGCAGGCGGATAAACAAAACGGCACGAGAAGCTGGTGTTATTAGGAAACCCAACCCCCCGTATACGTATACGTCATCTGATGGAACTGCTCTCTGCAGCCGGGCGTGTCCCATCTGAACTAACGATCCCAAGACAAGGAAATCACGTAGCTGTATAATGCAGGATCGTGAAAGAGGAGGAGAAACAATTTGAGGGATACCAACACCTGGCCGCTAGCAACGCAAGTGAACCCAACTGATCTATCTATTCTAATTCTAAAAGTGTTGTGCTACTGGTATTTTTGTCCAGGCAGACAGGTCACAGGAGGGCAGCATACATGTAATCAGCACAACATACATGTAATCTTCAATATGGCAGACTGCATCTTAATTAGTGGGCACGTGAAGTGCAAAAAAAGACAGTAAATCGACGGACTAGCTACAAACAACAAATGGCATGGCACATAGACTGACGAAGCTCGTAACTATTACACGGCCAACACACGACAGCGCTACACGGCCAGGACGGAATGGGGCGCTCGCGGAATGGGGAGGGGAGCTGAGCGTACCTGTCCGAAGGACGCGGAGACGGCCTCGAGGCCGTCGCCTGAGCGGAGGTCGGCGCAGAAGGCGCGGACGCTCGGGAGCGAGTTAAGCAGCGCCCGCGGTGCGGCCCTGCGATGGTGGGTGAAGGCCACGTCGACGTAGACGCCGTTGCCCCCCGCACCCGGCGGCAAGCGCGGCGAGGAGGTGCTGGCCGAGGTAGCCGCTCCCGCCCACCACCAGCACCCGCTTGCTCTCCATCTCCGTCAACGCCCGCTGCTCCGGCGCCCCTCCTCTCTGGCGGAGCGAGCAAGCTAGAGTAGGTCGGATGCGGGCACGGGGTGGATCTGAGGGGCGGGATCGGAGACGACGGGTTTGGGCACGCGGAGCAGGTGGAGGACGGGGGTGGGGTCGGGAGGAGGAAGCGGCGGGGAGGGGGCTGCGGTGGATCTGGCCGGCGACAGTTTTCGGAGGGCAGGGGGAGGGGTGGAGGTGGCGCCGGCGGCGGAGTGGATGCGGTCGCCAGCGTGTGGTTTGAGGGGATCCAGATCATGGGGACGAGGTGAGGGCGTGTG
>NC_041387.1:2822814-2838155 GCF_002162155.2 Triticum dicoccoides
GGGGTGGATGCAAAATGACCATCTAGGGTTTCGGGGTTGGTGTGGAAGGGTTGAGGACGGCCGTTGGATCCGCGAGCATCCGACGGCGTATGATGCACGATCCGCGTGAAACGTCTACACACCAATCAGAATGCAGTATGATGCTATGACCATCTAAATTGGTCATAGTTGTCTAAAAATAATATGTTAAAATCATGTCAGCTATTTTATGACATGAGAAATTCAAAAAGAAAATAGAAAACCTTCTCATTGTGTCACCAAAATGTGAACGAGTTACAGAAAAAATAACAAACAAGGAAAAATATAAATATCTTCAAAAAGGTGTAGTGAGAAATGATTTTTTTTGCAAAAATAAACATTTTTCATTTTTCGAGAGCCCAAAATGAGTTTTTTTTGTGAAGGACCTACCAAATAATTGTTGCAAAATTGGACCAAATCATTTTTATAAAATACTAGGCCATATTTAATGCACAATTGACAAAATGGTTGGGTGTAAAAATTTTTGATCCACCTCTCGTGAAAAAGACAAATTTCCGCCGATTCAGCTGGAAGCGGGTCAAATTTGAACTGCAGTTGCCTCATAGTTTGCTATCTATTTTTTCCAAAAATCATTTTTAGATACATAAGCATCTATTTAATCATAGAAACACCAAAAAAATTCCAAGATTCAACCACTAGCTAGGAACGGTCATTCCCGTCGTTTTGACCGCATTTTGAAACGGGCATAAAAAATTCAAAAGAAATCAAAAAATTGGGAAACCTTCGCATTGTGTCATTATATGTGGCCAAGTTCCCAGGAAAAATAACAAACTTGTAATACGGCAATTATTTTAAAAAAGTGTTCTCAGAAACGAGCTATCACGTGTGGAGATCAATGGCTTTCAAGCCAAATGATCAATCTTATGGCCACATTCATGGCATAGTTTGTTTAAATAATCTCATATTGTGCACAAGGGTGCATATTAGAATGGCAAACAATGTTGCCTCAGGAAGTTTTCATTTTCTTTGGACGAAAAAACCATTTTTCATTTTTCGAGTGCCCGAAAGGAGCTTTTTTTGTGAAGAAACTACCAAATAATTGTTGCAAAATTGGACCAAATCATTTTCCTAAAATACTAGGACATATTTAATGCAACATTGACCGAATGGTTGGGTGTAAAAAGTTTTGATCCACCTCTCGTGAAAAAGACAAATTTCCGCCGATTCAGCTGGAAGTGGGTCAAATTTGAACTGCAGCTGCCTCATAGTTTGCTATTTATTTTTTACAAAAATCATTTATACGTACATAAGTATCTATTTAATCAGAGAAACACCAAAAAAAATTCAAGATTCAACCACTAGCTAGGAACGGTCATTCCCGCCGTTTTGACCGCATTTTGAAACGGGCATAAAAAATTCAAAAAAAATCAAAAAATTGGGAAACCTTCGCATTGTGTCATTATATGTGACCAAGTTCCTAGAAAAAATAACAAAATTGTAATACGGCAATTATTTTAAAAAAGTGTTCTAAAAAACGAGCTATCATGTGTGGAGATCAATGGCTTTCAAGCCAAATGATCAATCTTATGGCCACATTCATGGCATAGTTTGTTCAAATGGTCTCATATTGTGCACAAGGGTGCATATTGGAATGGCAAACAATGTTGCCTAAGGAAGTTTTCATTTTCGTTGGACGAAAAAACCATTTTCCATTTTTTGAGTGCCCGAAAGGAGGTTTTTTTTATGAAGTAACTACCAAATAATTGTTGGAAAATTGGACCAGATCATTTTTACAAAATACTAGGCCATATTTAATGCACAATTGATAAAATGGTTGGGTGTAAATTGTTTTGATCCACCGTTCGTGAAAAAGACAAATTTCCGCCGATTCAGCTGGAAGCGGGGCAAATTTGAACTGCAGCTGCCTCATAGTTTGCTCTTTATTTTTTTCAAAAATCATTTCTAGGTAAATAAGTATCTATTTAATCAGAAATACATGGTTTGATGGAGAGACATCGAGGTTTGGACGGTGGCCGAGGGCCCGAACTCTAGAGCGCGTAAGCTCGCATGCCCGCCGCGTGGTCACCGCGTGACCGTGGCGTTGCCATGTGTTCTGGATGGCCTAGACATGTCTAGTGGGTTGGGCACTCCCCATGTAGGTGCTAGGAAGAAAATTACAACATAAGATTCTCACGAGGAGACCGATCGGTGCTCAAACATGAATTAGCAGCCAAGTGTTTGATTAACAGTACGAGAAATGTGCATGGCTAATGGACGTGAGTTTTGGCTCAGGATGATCAGTTACTAAGAAGACCGTCTTCACAAATTTTCAGCTCAAAAGGAGGAGCCTAGCTGGTACTTGCTTTGCAAACCACCACACTGGACATAAATACGAATGTTGAAGCTCGGCTCAAAATAATGAATGGATTGAGCTGTCATTTGGCGGAGGATGGTTATTTGGGCATAGGAAAGCACTGTAGAAAATGGATACTATTTGGACATGCCAAAGTAGTACTTCCTTCACAAACTGTTACTCTGAACAGAATAGGAAAATGAATATTTTTGAATTATTTTTGAACCAGGCAAGGAAGGTTTTTACATATTTGACGAAGATATGACCCAAAGAATTTATGAGATTTTTTTTGAAATTTTGGGAATGACAGAAATATAGGTTGCTTCACAACCTAGGGCAAAAACTGCCACATGGACATGCCACATAGGCAAAACTGATGAGGTGGCGCCTAGTCATAGCAATAAGTACCAATGCATCCACGTTCACAACCTCATGACTATTTTTATTGGTCGTAATCAAGTAGAAATAAGGCCATTGGCGCCTCTTTTCTACTTTATGACCATTTGGTGTAAGCAATTTCAGGGTTTGAGCCCTTCCAAGCGAAATGGCCGTGAATTTACGACCAATTCAGCTGGGGTCACTAAGAAAAGGTCATAAGTTGACATATTTCTTGTAGTGAGAGAAGATGATTAAAAAAAAGTTATCCTTTGATAACTTGTATGAATTCTTCAACTATGTACACCATGGAGCAATGGGTGCCCATGGGTGTGCACACATTTTTGAAAGGTCATACACGTGCACTCTACATGAACTACACTTGGCCCATAGTAGTGATTAAATAGGGTAATGACCGGCTAATTAGTTAGCTGGTTAATTAGCTAGACTAACTACTCAGTTCAAAAATCCAATGCAAGTTTGTCAAGGATGCACGTGCATGGAGCAGTTTCAAGTGCCCATGAATTGTACGTGCATACTAGTATAAGCCATGCTCCTACCATGGTCAATACGTCTCCTAATTGATCTTAATTGGCTTAGCATGTGGATGCAAAACTACTCACGTGCTAGGCCATGCATACATCGATGATTCGGCCATGCACGTACGCAAGGCCTCCGTGCTGGACACTGTACGTACAAATACGTACACGAATGCCAGCATACCGGCCGGCAAGCGTGCATACATACCGAATACCCGTAAAACCAGCTGAGCTTAACGACCAAGTTAGGCGCACGCGTTGAGATAAGATCAATCTAAAACAGAAGACTTGAGGAAGACGTCTCCAACAGAGCAGAAAATTAGCAACGGCCTAACAAGAAGCCGGTGGCCATCCCTAGCCATCGCGCTCCATCTCTCTCTGCCTATATATATTCACGCAGGTGCGCAGCAGCAAGGGCGACCGAGGAGGCCCAGAGGAGATGCGCCATGACGGCAGCGTCCCAGGAGGCAACGACGCGCCGGCGGCGGCGCACATGCTGCTTGTGTCGATACGCAGGCGAGCACGACACACCTATGAGGCTGTGCCCACTACCCTCTCGCCGGGCGTCGACGGGCGTGCCGTACCCCTGGCGCCGGACCGACGTCGTACGGTCCAGAAGTAGAGCAACGCAGCGGTGTTCTCTCGGAGGACACGCCCGCGGCGACAACGCGCGCCGAGAAGAAGAATTTGCCATGCAACGCTAAGGTATGGTCATATGTTTGTTCAATTGCAAGGGGCACCACCAGGAGACGTACGTACGTGGGCATTGGCTTTGCACCTAGCCGAGAACTCACGCACGCACGAGCAGAAGAACGGAGGCATCGGGAGGAGGAGGCCGAGGCCAGAACTTCCGACCCGACGCACACGGCCATACAGGAGAGCTCACGTAGGCGGCCAAGACTCCCGTACGCAGCCGGACGAGGCTCACCGGAGGCCATCTCTTCTGCCAGCCTGCGCGCACACATCCTAGGCCGGCGGTGGAGATCGATGTCATGACGATCATCTTCTCTCAAGCCTGCGGTGCACCCTCGATCGACGACAACGACGATGTGCCGGGACTACCACTCTTATGCAGCCCCTGGTGCGCCCTTCTTTGAAGGCGCCAGACGCCAGGGTTGCCGCTCATGTGCAAGTGCAACCCCGGTGGTTCCTTCATGCCGGACTCTTCACCGGCGACGACGTGCCGGAACTGCCGTACCACCGGCAAGGCTGCTGGTGCGCAGCTCAGGGACACACTCCCTTATCACGTTCGTGTGGCGGATCGGCTAATGGGTGAGAAGAACTCATGCACCCATCCATCCATCGTGCACGCGGGTGGCAAGCACCCCGGAGGAGAACACCAGGGCTTGGCTTCCTTCTCGTGCAGGCGGCCGAGAAGGGAAGACGAGCAGGCAACGCATCAGGAACGCATGAAGCTGTGCGGCGAGATTGACGTCGTGCCGACCATCCAAGGTGAGAACCAAGTTTGATCTCCCTTCCCTCTTCTCTCTCTACATCCGATGATGGCGGCAAGAGCTGCAACCGCACGGCCGGAGATGAAGCCGGCTGCCGCCGTCGGCTCTTGATGCTTTGAAGACGACGGCGCCGGGGTTGCCTCTCCTGCGCAGCCCCCGACGACCTCTTCATGTCGGACCCATCATCGGCAACGACGCGCCGGTTAGCCTTGGAGATGACGACGCCGGGGTTGCCTCTCGTGTGCAACCCGCGGTGATTCCTTCATACCGGACTCACCACCGGCAATGAAGACGCCAGGGTTGCCTCTCGTGTGCAACCCCCGTCGATTGCTTCATACCGGACTCACCACTGGCGATGACGATGCCGGGGTTGCCTCTCATGTGCAGCCTATGGTGATCCTTCACGCCGGACCCATCACCGGCAACTCCCATGAGGAGGATGATGACGCTCCGGGCCATAGTAGCCTCCCGGTGCATTCTCCACCGGCGACTCCCGCGAGGATGACGACGATGACGCCGGGGCCGTCTAGACCCCGGTGCACTCTCCACCGGCGACTCCCGCGAGGACGATGATGACGCGCCAAGGCCATGTCGCCACCGGTGCACTCTCCACCGGCGACTCCCGTGATGATGAGGACGACGTGTCGGGGCCATGCAGCCCCTGGTGCGCTCTCCCCCGGTCCACCCTCCGCGGCAGACTGACGACGTGCCACGGCTGCGCAACCCGGGAGCACTCTCCGCCGGCCACACTCACATGGCGGCCTGCCTTGAAGACGCTAACGTCGGGGTAGTCCTTCGTGCGCAGCCCCCGGCGATTCCTTCATGCCGGACTCACTATCGGCGACGACGTGGTTTTGGACTACCGCTCGTGCGCAGCCCCGGCGCGCCCTTCACTTGCAACGACAACGTATCGACGGGGTTGCCATCTACACCTCCGCTGACATCGAGCGCCGCAAGTAGGGGCGTCATCCACGCCTTCGCCGATACGGAGCTTGGCCAGGGTGACGAGCCATGTACATCGCCACCACCGTAGAGCCCGTGCAAGGCGGGCGTCGTCTGCATTGTGGCGGACACGACCCATCGTTGGTCTTCGTTCACGCCGACTCTCAGCTCGACAAGGCTGCTAGCTACACCGACACGCCTATTGATTGGGCGATACTGCCCAAGTCTACTCCAACACCCAGACCGATGCACATCATCAACATTGTCCTAACGCCGGCGAGACGAAGCTATAGTCCATCGACACGTCTTTATCCGATGAAGCAAACCACTACTTGATATGCCGACGAGGCAATGTCAAGTCATCCAGTCCGACACCGACAAGGCGGACATCACTAGGCCGGGCACCGACGAGGCGAAGGCCGCCCACATCTTCATCATCGGACATCGACATGGCGGAGGGAATGGCTAAGCATAGCCGGAGCGATGGGCGTATCGCTCTCCCGTTCCACTTCATCACCATCTAACCCAACCTCACGGAGAAGACGAGACCAGAAGACGACGACCATTGCAGCAGCTTAATCGGAGGTGGTTCGCGAGCTTGACTCGCGGACGTAATTAAGCGGGAGCTTTCCGAGGCCCTGTGAACCAGAACCTCATATCGCCGAAGTCATTTTGGCCGCGCCAGCAGGCCATGGAGCGCATTCTTAATAGGGACTTTGTAATTTTGTTTCTCGACACGAGATTAATAAAAATACATATTTCCCTATGTCTTTTCTTTGTGTACTTAATACACTGGCACGCCCGTGTTTTTTATTTTTTTTCGTGTCAAACAGATACCAGCAGCGCTGCTGTCTTTAACTTGAGAAACAACAACATATATATGTGGATCAACATCCCATCTCTTTTTCTCTAGTTGACCACCTAACATAGCAAACTTCTTTGGATCGTCAAAGGAATGGAGATTCAGATTCAGACAAACAAAAGCAAAGCTCGAGCTTTTGAAAATCCAACGGTCCTCATATCACCGATATGTTGTGCCATACGAACTTTTTACAACATGCGGCATGTGGATGTACATGTACTGGAGCGCCACATATTGTTTGCCCACATGTATGGCAACTGAAACTTGTATGATGACTGCGTAGCAATCCCCGGATAACAAACCCATAACAGAGATAGACAAGACCTGGTTGTTCCTGTGGCACTTCTTCACTTGTCTGCATCCTGGGACAGAAAAGTAACACCTCGGTAGAAGCAAAGCATTGACGACCTTTACATTCAGCAGTAGCAGGTAACCTCAAACACGATTCAACCTGGGCACGGCTAGTCTCAGTTCCTGTCAAACAAGTCCAACCCAGAGTAAGTAAAAGTGCTTTCTATACTACAGGCTTGCTGGTCTCCTACTGGATTGATACCTTGATTCTCAAAAACTGAGAGAAATACTTACGCTACTTTACTGCATCACCCTTTTCATTTCAAGGGAAAACCAACGCAGTGCTCAAGAGGTAGCATCCCCTCATAAAGCTTAAACCTCGTCTATTCCCAAGGGGTCGTGCAAACGACACGGTTGGATTAGCCAAACTCGTATTGATGAGAACCTCGTGACAAAGGGACACGATCTCTTTTATGACAAGATGTGTCAATGGTTGTGCCTCGGAACACGGAGCGGGGGCTGTAAAACGGTTAAGAAAAATAACCAGGCCAGAACATAATGTCTCGCCGAAAAAGTTGCCTATAGATGTGACTTATTCTTTTTAAGTATTGTTGCTCTTACAGCTTGGGGTGTAATTATTAAACACATCCGGATACAGTTCTTATATACAGAAGACTGCTTTGGAGTATTCGAATAAGGAACCCGCCTTGCAATGCCGAAGAAAACCTGCGCACCGGATACGTCGTCATTGAAGCTCGGTTCAGGGGCTACTGAGGGAGTCCTGGATTATGGGGTCCTCGGGCACTACTAGGGAAAACCCTAGTAGTAGCGCGGGTTTTGAGGCTATCAGCAGCGCGGGCAGCCACGCTACCAATAAGGCGCTACAGCTAACTGTTAGTAGTAGCGCTGTCTGTACCCGCGCTACTACTATTGACTATATCAGTAGCACTTTTCCGGAATGCGCTACTATTAATTAGATGTAGTGATTTCCTAGCCCCGCGCTACTACTATATCTTTCATCATTTCCCCCCGGCTTCCTACCCCGTTTCAGCTTCAATAAACTGCAATTTCCAGATACTAGGTACACTAGATATCAATTTCACAAAGCATTATAGGTACTAGGTAGTACTCCCTCGGTTCCAAGCTTTAGTTCAAATTTAAACTAAAACCATGACGAGTAATTTGAAACGTAGGGAGTACTAGATAACAATTTCATGTATACTCCACATGTATCCTCAAGCAGTACTAGGTGATATCGACGACGATCATCATATGTAGTTCTAGATGATATCGACGACGATCATCATATGTAGTTCTACATGATATCGACGACGATCATCATATGTAGTTCTAGATGATATAGCCACACACACATATGTGGTTCTAGATGATATCGACGACGATCATCATCCTCAAGCCTGGGCGGTGGGTGTTCCTGATAGTAATTAGGATGGCCTGTCCAACATGAAGATTCTTGCCAATGAGGAATCTCTTCCACCAAACCGAGTTTAAGTGTGTGCGACCGTCTGTGTCCATGCGGTAAGTACAGGTGGTGACGGAGCCCCTTGCAGTAAGGCGTAGTCCAGCTGAGCCTTCTTCATCAGGCTCGATACTACAACTAACATATAGGTTCTTTGGCAATTTCTGAATAAGAAAAACATATCGATTAATAAATAGCATCGCACATACTCTTGCAAATATATTTCTATTAAGTCTAGATTTTTACACTATCAAAAGACATAGTACTACACATTTGTACTAATTAATCATGAATTCTACTAATAAGTATATATGGATTATCTACACCTTGGATTCTACACTAATAAGCATGTGGTCAGACTCTACACTAAAGCATATCATCGACTAGATCCCACAAAGCATATCATTGGACTCTACACTAAGCATATCATCGGATACAGTAAGCATACCATTTCATGCCGATTGACCGTATTAACATACCATTTCATCAAATTACTACAGTCAGTATTAACATACCATTTCATGCCGATTGACCGTGGTACTTGTCAGACGGGTCATGAATGGCATCCCGAAAAAGTCATCACGTGGCGAAATTATGTCCCATAGGTTGCACACCTCCTCCTCGCTCAGCCTTATTCTTTGAGCTATGATGGCTTAATGAAGTGGATTCTCATCATCTTCATCGAGTGGGTCTTTATTATCCTCATCATCTTCGTCATCTTCATCATCTTCCACCAGGTTGAGATAAATGACAGCCAGCTTGGGTCTTTATGCTTTGAAGGAGAAGCTGATCAACTCACCACCCGTAAGACGCATGCGGGCGAGGAAACGGGCCCATCCATCTCCTCCAATCTGTGACATATTGCGTCCTTTCTTGACCTCCATAGTGTACGGCCCCCAGGAGCCTCAAAGGTCATAGTGTCTCCTGTCAGCTTGTTGAATTTCAACCTCACATTGCATGGGATGATCTATGTAAAAAAGTAAAAACGACACAATGCAGTAATGCCAACACTAAAAATAAAATAGTTGCTACATTTCATCTAATTTCTTACTGCCGCATGACGAAAACTCGGCTGGAAGTAGATGCCGAACAGCTTGCCAGTTGCAAGGCTGCTGGCGCACCTTGACTTGCGCAGTCGACATAGTGGCAGTGGTGGTGGCGCCATTTTCCTAAAGAAATATGAGCAAAGGATTAACGATCCACTTCACAGGAAAGTAAAACAGTAGCATGTGATATTTTTGGTTCTTCCGTGAGAAGCAATTTGATGTACAATTATAATCCTAAGATCTAGTAACATATTAGATGACAAGGTACCACCTACCAAAGCATTTCGATGGCACCTATTGCCGAAAAAACTTTTCACAAATATCTACCAAATCAGGGTACCATCTACCAAGACATTTCATCTAATTTGGCCCCTATTGCCTAAGATAATCGATTAAAAAAACAAGTGGCAAATTTAACTAAATTGGCACCTACATTTTGCCAAAAAATAAATTATTAGAAAAAACAAAAGCATCTACCTATCCATGTACAGAAAAACTAACAATAAAATGGTGCATACTAAATCAACTAAATCAACTAGCCTACTAAATCCACTAGCATACTAAATCAACTAAATCAAAATGTTCTAAATCAACTAAATCAACTAGCCTACTAAATCAAAATGTTCTAAATCAACTAAATCAACTAAATAAACTAGCCTACTAAATCAACTAAATCAAAATGTTCTAAATAAACTAAATCAACTAGCCTACTAAATCAACTAAATCATATCAACTAAATCAAAATGTTCATATAAACTAGCCTCCTAAATCAAAATGTAGCTGGGAGGAGGGAGAAGGAGGGGCGACTCAAGGAGGGAGAAGAGAGTAGGACGGAGGAGGAAGGTGGAGCGAGGAGGGGCCGGCCGGCGGCGAGTGGAGGGAGAACGGAGGAGGAAGGTAGAGCGAGGAGGGGCCGGCCAGCGGCGAGTTGAGGGAGGATGGAGGAGGAGGCCAGTACCGAGTCCAGCAATGAGGAGGAGGTGACGGCGGCGCAGAGGGAGGAGGGGCGACGGGGAGGACCGGCGCGGGGGGTTGAGGGGGAGATCTAGTGAGTGTGTGAGTGTGAGTGGATCGGATAGAGAGGAGAGTGGGGTGGGAGATGGAATGGCTTAGCAGTAGCGCGCTATAGAGAAAGGCGCTACTGCTAAACTACCTAGTAGTAGCGCCTTTTACAAAGAACGCGCTACTGCTATGTGTCAGCATGTAAAAATAGACATCAAAAATAAATTGATCATCAACGATCTTTTTGTGTACAATCTGATTTGTCAATATTAGTCCACACCGGTTTAGGAACCGGTGAAGACTCATATTGCGGCCACAAATTCTACACATAGAGTTCAATAAAGACCAAGTGCTTGTCAAAGTTTGAGAAGTAACATATTTAAGGTGGTAGAAACTCTCTTCATGGAGCGAGGTGGGACTAAACTTTTGTAGTAAACTTAGCAGTAGCGCCTATTGGTGAAATGCGCTGATGCTATGATCAATAGCAGTAGTGCTCTTCATGCTAAAGCGCTGCTGCTAGAACTAGCCTCGCGGCGACGTCATGGGAATTATAGGAGTAGCGCGCCTTAGAGCAGGTGCGCTACTGCTATATTTATTTCAGCAGCGAGTTTTGTTTGCGCGCGCTACTGCTACGTAGCAGCGGCGCCTTAATTTAAAGCGCGCTACTGGTAAGATTCTGTGTATAGTCTTTTCCCTAGTAGTGGGGGAGCCGGCCTGTGCGATATGGGCTGGAATGATGGACCGTAAAGATACAAGATAGATGGCTTTCTCCCGTATCCGGATGGGACTCTCCTTTACGTGGATGGCAAGCTTGGCATCCGGATGTGTAGTTTCCTTCCTTTATAAACCGACCTTGTATAACCCTAGCCCCCTACGATGTCTATCTAAACGGGAGGGTTTAGTCTGTAGAGGCAATCATAATCATATAGGCTAGACATCTAGGGTTTAGCCATTACGATCTCGAGGTAGATCAACTCTTGTAACCCATATACTCATCAAAGTAAATCAAGCAGGAAGTAGGGTATTACCTCCATTAAGAGGGTCCGAACCTGGGAAAACATCATGTCCCCTGCCTCCTATTACCTTCGATCCTTAGACGCACAGTTTGGGACCCCCTACCCGAGATCAGCCGGTTTTGACACCGACAACAGGTATGACTATCTTAATTCTGTCATAAAATCGTCATGGATGTACATGCATGATAGAAAACGTGACCAACTATGACAAACACGTATCATCACGGAAGTTTATTTGTTTGTAGTGAAAATATCTTCAAGAACTTTGCTAGGAAGGCCCAAAATCAATTTGAAGTGAATATCAAGAAGGTTCACAATGACAATGGAACGGAGTTCAAGAACGCAAATGTGGATACCTTTCTTGACGAAGAAGGGATTTCAGATGAGTTCTTTGCTACGTACATGCCTCAACAAAATGGAGTTGTTGAGAGGAAGAACCAGACTCTTATTGAGATGGCAAGAACGATGCTTGATGAGTACAAGACGCCAAAACACTTTTGGGCGGAAGCGGTTAAGACAGCTTGTCATGCAACAAATCGCTTATATCTTCACAAGCTACTCAGCAAGACGGCATACGAGCTTCTCACCGGTAACAAACCCCAAGTTGGATACTTTCGAGTATTCGGCTCAAAGTGCTATATTCTTGATAAGCACCGTCGTTCTAAATTTTCTCCTAAATCTCATGAGGGTTTCCTACTTGGTTATGGCTCAAACTCTCGCACCTACCATGTCTACAACAAGATCACTCGAAAGGTTGAAGAGACGGTAGATGTGAAGTTTGATGAATCTAACGGCTCGCAAGTAGAGCAATTGCCAATTGATGTAGGAGACAAAGAGCCTTCGGAACCTATCCAAGACTTGTCTATTGGCAAGATTCGTCCAACAGAGGTGAAGGAGAGTACCTCGTCCGTCCAAGTGGAAGCCTCTACCTCACGACAAGGTGAACCAAGAGTTGACACAGAGGCATCCACAAGTGGGACACGCCAAGATGAAGAAAATGAGGATGTACACCAAGATGGACCTCGTCAACCTCCTTCCCCACCTCGACAAGAGAACGACATCGTCAACAACGAAGAAGGCCAAGAGGAAGAACAAGATGATGAGGAAGATGTTCCACCCCGACCCAAACAAAATCTCTCACGAGTTTGAGCAAGAGTCTCACGAGACCATCCCGTCGAGCAAATCTACAATGACATCCAAACCAGGAGAATCACTCGCTCTAAAACTCGTTTGGCTAATTTTTGTGAACATTGTTCATTCATCTCTATCATTGAACCTATGAAGGTTGAACAAAGATTGGAAGATCCACATTGGATAAATGCCATGCATGAAGAACTACACAACTTTGAGAGGAACCAAGTGTGGACATTGGTCGAGAAGCCCGACAACAACCACATCATCATCGGTACCAAATGGGTGTTTCACAACAAGCAAGATGAAGATGGACAAGTCGTTCGCAACAAAGCACGTCTCGTCACCCAAGGCTACACTCAAGTCGAAGGTATGGACTATGGTGAGACATATGCCCTCGTTGCTAGACTTGAGTCCATCCGCATCTTACTTGCCTATGCTAATCACCATGATATTACCTTGTACCAAATGGACATTAAAAGTGCTTTTCTAAACGGTGAAATTGAGGAGGAAGTTTATGTTAAACAACCTCCCGGCTTTGTTAATCCTAAGAAACCGGACCATGTGTACAAACTTCACAAAGCTCTTTATGGTCTTAAACAAGCTCCTAGAGCGTGGTATAAAAGCTTGACCAAGTTCCTTATTGAAAAAGGCTTTGAGATTGGAAATATTGACTCTACTCTTTTTACTAAAAGGGTTAATGGTGAGTTATTTATGTGCCAAATTTATGTTGATGATATCATATTTGGTTCGACTAACCCTCATTTTAGTGAAAAGTTAGGAAAGCTAATGTCGGAGAAGTTTGAGATGTCTATGATGAGTGAAATCAAGTTCTTTCTTGGGTTGCAAATCAAGCAAACCAAGGAGGGTACCTTTGTTTATCAAACAAAGTATACCAAGCACTTATTCAAGAAGTACAACATGCAAGAAAGCAAAGGTATGAAAACAACCATGCCTACTAGTGGACATCTTGATTTGACTAACGATGGCAAATCGGTTGACCAAAAGGTTTACCGCTCTATGATTGGTTCATTGTTATATCTATGTACCTCCCGTCCTGATATTGTGCTAAGTGTGTGCATGTGTGCACGATATCATGCGGCCCCCAAAGAATGTCATCTTAAGGCTGTGAAAAGGATAGTAAGATACTTAATCCATACACCAAATTTTTGCATTTGGTATCCTAAGAGGTCCTCTTTTGATCTTGTTAGCTACTCCGACTAGGACTATGTCGGTGACAAGGTTGATAGAAAGTCCACTTCAGGTACTTGTCAATTTCTTGGTAGATCTCTTGTGTGTTGTTCCTCCAAGAAACAAAACTCGGTATCCTTATCCACCGCTGAAGCGGAATACATTGCCGCCGGTTCATGTTGTGCTCAATTACTTTGGATGACCCAAACTCTTAAGGATTATGGGATCTATGTGAAACATGTTCCATTGCTTTGTGACTACGAAAGTACTATTAAGATTGCTCACAATCCCGTGCAACATTCTCGAACTAAGCATATTGAAGTTCGACATCATTTCATTCGAGATCATGTTGCTAAAGGGGACATTGATATTAAGCATGTTCGTATCGATAAGAAATTGTCGGATATATTCACCAAACCGCTTGATGAGAAAGTGTTTTGCCATTTGAGAGGTGAATTGAACATCATTGATGCCTCAAACTTGGAGTAGAACCTCCATTTGGATACATGCAAGGCATGAGCCTTTGACTAATCCTTGATATTTCTCTTATGATGATGATCATATGTCTTGGATATATACTTGCACCCTTGGATGCTATCTAACCCTTGTAGGTACTTGTATGAATCTAAATCTATGAGATTGCAAATCACTCACATCTTGAGCAATCCCTACATGACCAAGACTCTACAAAATGGTGATTAAAGACAAGGAAGCATAAATACTTTCAACATATCCTTTGACAATTTCAATATATCAAATTTCATTTGGTATCAAATTTCATGATTGTCACCTTGGATACACAAGTGCTCTTCCTTGCAAGACTAACCCATGTAGGTAGATGAACTCAAACTACAAGTGGTGCTCCCAACCTTGAGCATTCCACACAAGTTCAACTACATGATCAAAATCAACACCACCACCCAAAGTATGTCATTCCATCTTAGAGAAGCTTTACCCCAAGTCATGGGTTAAAGCAACTCAACAAGATGTGAATACATCAAAGTGCTTAAACGAAAAATGGTAACCCCATTTTGAGCTTAAACGATGAGTATGACCTACGATCAAGTGTTCTCACTTGACACCTCAGTGAATATACTCTAACATAGGTTACTTTTTTGCCGACCAATTATAGATGATGTTCTCTAGTGTTTTTTCTTGAGTTCTTGCCTTTGTCTTTTGCCTGTTTGTTTCCCTTTTTCAAAAAAAACTTCATCTAGACTTCTTTTCTCTATTATGTTCTGCATTCCCTGCATCCAATTCATTGCAAATCTTTTAGTTAATTCCTTGCAAATCTTAGAGCGATCTTATTTGCCTAAGTGAGCTGAGATGACAATTGTTTTCCCCCTGTGTTGAATTCAGCCTCACCGGTTTGTTTCTTTCGGCCAAACCGAACCATCTCGGTGCCACCGAAGAAAACAACTCGATGTTACCGATTTCAATGCCGAGGAGACACTTTTCCATTTGCATCCTGCATATTTGTTCCAGCTCCACTCAATGATTCTTGTCCTCTACCTGCATCTCATTCTACATGCTGCCTCGTTATGTGACTGAAGGACCAAACCTATTCGACTCAAATTCCAGAAGACCCTTCTTGGAAATTGATGTCAAAGGGGGAGAGAGAGATCACATCGAAGGGGACTTGGACCCTACGTCAAGACATCATCCAGGAGGGCACGAGGT